>NC_069003.1:36694478-36699504 GCF_001194135.2 Octopus bimaculoides
TATATATTAAAACCTGACTTTTTAAAAAAATAAAATTGATCCAAAAATTTACTTTAGCAATTTTATCAACTGTGACTTCTTCATGAGTTGTGGTAGCTGATACGGTATTGGCATCAAAACCCTGAAAATATAATGGTTCAAATATAGAAAATTATTTCAATCAAAGGTAAGCTGAGCTAATCGACGACTTTCATCACTAACTGCTAACAGTTAGTGATGTGCTACATATGGAGTGGTTGCAAAGGAGCATCTATGCAATGTGTAGCAGTGATTCATAACCGAATCACTTGGTAGGCAAACAGACATCATGACCAAACCATAGTAATTTCATGTGATCAGCCTATTCAGTGATCAATCAATGTCAAACCATCACGTGATTATTAGGGTGGCAAGCTGTCAGAATCCTTAGCAGCATTCTATCCATCTTTACATTAAAATTCCACCATAGTTTAGATGCTAGTGTGAGTGGATTTGCAAAGTTTTTAATTACAGGAATAGAAATTAATATGACTTACCTTGGCTATGTATTCTGCATGACTGTTATACAATTGTTTTATAGTAAAAAACCTTGCTAAAGTTGCTACACTATGAAGACAGGAGTCTTCACCATTCTTGTTATTGTTCACAGAGAACTTTATTTTGAAACGGCGAATGCAGTTCTGTAAATGTATAACAAAACTATAAAATGTGAATTAAATTTAATATTGTTATTTGACAAGTTGTTAATTACAAAGAACTATTATTGACAAACGGATAGTGTTTGTAATTCTGTATGGAGGGCTTTGTTTAAGTCCATCTCTGCTGTGCCACAACAAACTGCTTATCAAAGTAAAACAGCAGTCACAGACAAACCGTCACTTCTCTTGGCCTTTATCAACTGAATAACCAAGTCAAAATGTAATTACATGCAAGACATTTTATCATAATCTTCACCACATGACCATTGTCTTAGGCCCTCTTAACTTGGCATGTAATTCAAATGACACAAAACAATATATTTCTCTGGTTACCAGTTTAGCTATCTGGTTCTCAGTTTAATTTCATGAAGGAAGAAATTAGGAAATATTTTGTAATGTTACTAAATATCTGGATAGGCTTCTGATTGGCCCTATAACAAACCTTTCACTAGGAGTCCCCTACTTGAGAGAACCATAGAGAGAGGTACTTGTACAATCAAGGGGAAATCACTGATGATGGTGTTACTTTTATATGATAATCAATGTTATTTTGTTTTCTTCACCCTGCAACATTATTCCAGTTTTGTTCCATCTGGCCTTAGGCTGCCTTTTGCATAATTTATTCCATTACAAGAGTCTCGCATAGAGCCCTTCTTCCCTGATCCCTTTCCACACAATATTTTCCCGAAGATATTCTGGTTAAGCATTAGTCTGATGAGGCTTGCAATGGCTGTAGCCTTTACTCCACTAATCCTGACTGACTTAAACAAATGTACACATACAAGACATGTTTATAAAATATATATACAAAAAAGAAGCAACAACAAGGACATTGAATACAATACTTACTTCTGTCAACTGATTGACAAACAACATGCAGTCAGCAGAAAAGAATACACTTATATTGCTTGATCCTCCTACAACAGCATGGTTTTCCTGGAAAGTAATGGCATATTTATTAAGTATTAGTTATATGTATGTTAATGTTGTATAATTAATAAATATCATCTATCTTTGGATCTGTCTAACCATATTTGTAAATATGTGTGTGTTACGATGAATATACATATATATATGATGATGATTGCCACTTTTTTCATGGGAGAAGGCCATCTCTTCAATTAATAAGTACTGTCACAAGATCTTATGTGACTAGCAAGTCCTGCTCTTGACAAACAAACTCTACTGCTTGTATTTATTGAAATATTTGTATTTCAAACATGTGGTATTCCATGGTGACCAGTTCGTGTATTACTAATGAAATTACAAATGTTAATTTTTTCAAGATTTGTCTCTTTTGGTTTGAACATTTTACTGTAAATTTTGTTTAACAATACTACAATACTTATCGGAATAGAATACCCAATATTTATATGAAC
Organism: Octopus bimaculoides; assembly: GCF_001194135.2. NCBI lineage: Eukaryota > Metazoa > Mollusca > Cephalopoda > Octopoda > Octopodidae > Octopus > Octopus bimaculoides. The sequence continues at coordinate 36,696,535 of NC_069003.1, forward strand.
ACTGGATAAATAAAATACTTTAAAGTTTACTTACTAAAATAGTGTTATTCTGTGTTATAGTCAAATGTGAAGAATTCTCTAAAGAAAGCTTGATTTGTTTTGTTGGTGTTGAAAGGAAATACTGATTAATAAAATAAAAACAAAAAAACAATTAATTTTGAGCAATGAAAATAATCTTGACAGTATAACACACTGCCCCCCACCACCCACACATCACGAACAAGCTCTCTTTCTCTCTCACACATACACATCTGTTCTGGCTCTTTCTCCACTGACAATGATGCTGGCCATAACATTGTAACAGGGTACATTGGATGCCTTGTCCTTGGGTAATCATCAGTGACATGGAACAAAGAGACTTGTACACACGGGAAACTGCCAGTTTTCCTCAAAAACATCATGCATAAGCCTGTACATATACATGCATGACCAACCTTAACTAATGGAGGCCCAAGAAGATATGTCATTAAAGTGTTTCATATATTTTCATTTTACTTACTGTATTTTAACATGTATAAGGAACTCCTTAATTTTTGGGCTTAAAATTTGGATAACAGGTTTTGTAAGGGATTATAATACTATCCATGTATAAGAAACTCCCATATTTCCTTAACCTAATTTTTGACAAAAAAGGGTTCCTTATACATGTTAACCTACAGTATATTTGGTGGTATCAGCCCCAATATAACCGCAAACTGATAACCACATAATATGGTTTTCTAAAACAACAACAACAACAACACTATCCATCATTTTTTTTAATATTGAAGGTTTATAACATGCAATTAAGTGGGTGGTAAAAATCTAATTATTTTATATTAATTAGTTTAAATTTTAACTTTAGCCGTCACCAAATTACCTTCCAATAATCCAGCATAATGCAGAGACAAATTTATTGTTTAATTAACCTGTTTGAATGATCACAAATCTAGAACCTTGAGTCAATTTTGAATCAGATAAGAGAGTTAGAAGCAGTTTAGTTTCACTGTGAGTGGGTATCCTTGAATTACTATTTTAGGGGAAAAGCAACTATTTAACCCTGGCAAACGACCCCATTTAGTTACAGTAGTGCAATAAATGTCCCCATCACATGCTGTCAAGTGCTTTGTGATGGGAAATGCATCCTGTCATAAAAACCATATATTACACTATTACAAAGATTGAAGGAAGAAAACATTAGAATAACTGCAGTTAATTTTATTTATAAAATACCTTCCAGATGCCATTTAGTTCAAGATTATTTTCATGTAAATTTTCTGGATTGGTGTTACTGGTATTCTGGTATCGAGCATAACATTCAATATCCCAATAGGGATATCCAACAGTAGACATTCTGGTCTAGTAGTTTGAAAGAAAAAGTAATTAAAAGGAATGGTCATTTTAAGACAGTCTGAGACAAGTTATGAAAATTCCAGTCGAATGTCTCTTATCAAAGTAAATTAATAAGTTTAGTTGTTTTATTATTTCCACCATAGAGCCGATCTATATTCCTTTAATGGGGGAAAAGTATTGCAATTTACTTGAAAGATTGCAAAATGTGGAAATGAGATGAATGTTTGCAAAAACCTTTGAACAGGTGAGGAAGAAACAAATATGTAAAGGTAATGTCAATATATAAAAACAACGAGGGCAGTGAGCCGGCAGAAACGTTAACATGCCGGGCAAAATGCTTAGCGGTATTTTGTCTGCCGTTAGGGTCTGAGTTCAAATTCCGCCGAAATTGACTTTGCCTTTCATCCTTTCAGGGTCGATTAAAAAAGTACCAGTTACGCACTGGGTCGATGTAATCGACTTAATCCCTTTGTTTGTCCTCTCTATGTTTATCTCCCTGTGGGCAATAAAGAAATAAATATATAAAAACAACGAGAAAAGGGATTGCATAATTTTACATAGATTAATTAATGATGCTCTAATATCTCAGGATAACCAAAGAATATATATATATACTTTAAAAAAAATTACGATTATATTGGAATTTGTTGAGAAAAAATAAAATAAAACATGGAGGGCACATCATATATATAAATATATATCTACAAAATATCAAGTTTCATTTTGTAGATATATATGTATGTGTTCGCGGCCACCATTTTTGTTTGCATAAAATTTTGATGTAATCGTAACCTGCACCATTTGACAAGTATTTGGAGAAAATTTCATTGAAAGATATACATTGTTCTTGAAAGTTATGAGGAAACAAAGTCCAAGTGGTTTACATTTGTGCAAGTATGTCCAGAATTCCTTCCCATGGACAATAAACGCAAAAATATCGATGTTTTTACTCGATAATTCATTGCTATTTGTATAGAATCATTTAATGAGAAAGTGACGGATGTTTTAGAATTATTTCCATGAATATGATTGAAAACATGACATTAATTTTATAAGATGCAGTAAGTTATTTCTTTTGTTATAAGGTCTTTTAATGTTTCATAATGGAAATAAATGAGATGAATGCAATGTAAAGCATAAGTTAAATGTTTTATTTAACATCTTTAAGATGTTTCAATCATTGCTCTATTGCTATATCTACCTTTAAACAAATTTCAAGGAAGGTTTTTTTTTGAAAAATAAATTTACTCAGATCAATTTTCTTACGAAGCATCCTGAATGTGGATAGAATTACAACAGAAGACCAAGATTGTCTTTTATTTCTCTGTAGCATTAATAAAGAATCAAGAAATTGTATCTTTTCATAAACCGAACATAAACATTTATCGTTATTTTTACCTTGGTAAAAGGTTCAATTTTGTTACAATACAATATTATCATCAAACACTAAAATATTCAATAATAAATCAGGTAATCTTCCAGTTTCGAGAGGTTAAAAAAGTAAATAAAATACAAGGGAAATAACTGAACGTCTTACCAGTATTATCCGTACTACTTTGTTTATAAATAAATCCCGTGATTTGATTGACGTTAACTGTTTATAGACAAATCACACACGTGATTGAATATCATAGTTTC
>NC_069003.1:36699514-36712969 GCF_001194135.2 Octopus bimaculoides
GTGATTTAAGCAGTAGCTCAAGATACAGAATGTTGGAATGGTGTGCGCGTCGTCGACTTATTAGAAATAAGTTTACCTGCGACGACTGTCTAGTACCATGCGGACTTATTACACGTGGTGACAGAATAGATGGAAAAGAATGGTACTGTAAACAGTGTAAAAAAAAAAGAAATCTGTGCGCTACAGTTCATTTTTTGAAAGGAGCCATATTCCACTCTTCAATCTGGTGTTGCTTATTTACTGCTGGTGCAAGGAAATAATGCAAAAACATATTGTAAATGAGTGCTCTCTTAGTCACACTAGCGTGGTAGATTGGAGAAAAAAGTCGCATGCTGTTTGTAAAAAGAAAAAAACATTTTAAACTTTTATAAAAAAAAATTCCGTCGCATGCTGTTTTAGATTCTTTTCTGCCTGTTAAAATTCCGTCGCATGCTGTTTTAGAGAAAAAGTAGTACGGATAATACTGGTAAGTCGTTCAGTTATTTCCCTTGAATATTTTTTATTTATTTCTTTTACTTCTCGAAACTGGAAGATTACCATAAATCGTTACCTTTACTGGTTAAAATAACGAGATTTTGGTTTGGAAGTTTATCGTCTGGTCAGTGACGAAATACACACACACACATACACACATGCGCGTACACATACATACGCGCGTCACACAGACATACACACGCTCAAAATTTATCGTCTGCTTAACAGCTAAACACACACTCACACATAAACACTCAAACTTAATCGTCTGGTTGACGACTTAACGCATATATACATGCATACACATGAGGATTGACATAGACACACAAACATACATAGACATCTACATACACACATGCAAACATATGTACATATACATACAATTATAGTCACACACGCATACGTAATCACAAACACATATACATAAGTAGATATACATACACGCATATACATGGATACGTGAACACACATACACACACTCACATACATGTGCTTCCCTCTATCACTAGTTTTTAACAACACCAACTCATTTTAATATCCCCAGTCATGTCCGCTCTGTGGAAACAGTCATTAACGTTTGAATGAATGTAGTTACAGTCTCATGAGTGTTTCTATGATAATTGATAACTTTGTTACAGATTTTGTGTTTGGTAAACAATAAAGATCTAGAAATTTTCCAGGTGAACATTTGACAATCAGAAACGTTATTTTCAAGCAATTTGGTTCACTTTTAACTCAATTCAAGTTTCTTTCATTTTGCCTTAACTGTTGCTTCCCGATCATTCTTTCACCCACAAAATTCTTTAAACCTAGTTAAACTTACATAAAATAGTTTCACATTTTATGTGTGTTGGTTGTCTTAGGGTCTTTGAGGCACAGAAGTTGTGGAAGTGATCATTAACATCGACATCAGTGTACAGATGATCAACGGTTTAAAACTATCCGTCGTTATCAATGTAGAATGTAATTTAATTAAAATATTCTTGAATAGATACACAACAATAATTTGTAAGAAAAATTGAAAAGACGTCTTTTGAATGTTTTTTTGTTGTTAAAATATTCTTTATTCATTTATAAATATTGAAGGACTGCAAAAGTTGCAAAGAAAGCAGAGTTAACTCCCTTATGAAACTGTCCGAATTTGCTTACGACTGTCAACCCATTCTTTTACTTGTTTCGGTAATATGATTGCGGCCATGCTGGAGCACCGCCTTTAGTCGAGCAAATCGACCCCAGCATTTATTCTTTGTAAACCTAGTACTTATTCTATCATCCCAATTTTGCCAAACCGCTAAGTTACGGGGACGTAAACACACCGGCATCGGTTGTCAAGCGATGCTGGGGAGACAAACACAGATACACAAACACATACATATATATATATACATATATACGACGGGCTTCTTTCAGTTTCCGTCTACCAGATCCACTCACAAGGTCGGCCTGAGTCTATAGTAGAAGACACTTGCCCAAGGGGCCGTTGAATTATGTTTAATTTGCTGAAGTCTGTAGTGAAGTAATACAGCGGTCATTTTAGAAAGCAGGAAAAAACAACAACCGGTAAGATCGTATATACATATACACACACACTGTCTTCTAAGTACACTTGTAGTTGATAACTCATTTTCTTCCCCAATGCCTTAGATTGCTATAAATCAGGGACTACATTGTCCAATGTGTCCTTTCTTTTTACAAAACACAACCATGCCTGTGCCTATGGGTATCATTAGCTGGAAAAAAAAAATGAATGGGAAATGAGAATCTCTCATTGTATTTATAAAATTATTAATAACAATTGTAAATTGATTTTTGATTGGCGAATATAATACATTTCCATGGCAACTAAATATGCAAACTAACAAGTTTTATAAGGAAGGGAAAAATCATAAGATATTTTGAGATTGGTTCTCAGTAAGTATTGTTCTTGGACAAGTTGTCTTGTGATGAGAACTTAATGGCATTAGCTGAGATATGAAGAAGAGATGACTGCAATAGTTTGGATTTATAATGCTGAATGAGTGGTGAAATAATAGCATGGGTTGATAGTGGAATGGAATGACTGGAAGAAATATAAAGTGTAATGAAGTCAGATATCAGGATTCTGGGTCTCACAGTTGGGACAATGAACAGAAGTGGCAACATGGAATTAAAAAATTCATTTTCTATGTTGGAATGGATTGTACTGGTCCAACATGGAAAATAAATTTTAAAATGATGAAGAATTATTTGTGATAAAAATTGTTTAATTCTGGTGGAGTCTTCAGGAATAGGAACTAAATTTACAAGAGAGCAACAGGAATTGTTAAAACAGTAATTTACAAACCACAAGACAGAGTTTTTTTTTATTTATCTTTATAAAGAAAACAGATCGACTTCAGCAACATGTATACAGCTTAAATTCATTTTGACATGCGCAGAAAACTATATTTTTATAATATCATTTAGAATCAGATGGTTTTATATTAATCATATACATTTATGTAATATGGTAATTTTGGATTTCATTATCAACGAGATGAAAATAAAAAAAAGTATTTGAAGCTAAGAATTCTTATTTTCTTTAGGTACATAAATACATTATTTTTTTTTATTCTTTTTCCCTTTTGCCAACAAGGATGGGTCAATCTGTTCAGGTGTTAATCCTTTCACAGCAAATAAACGTTGGGCTCTTTCTGTCAAAGTACCTCCACATTTCATGCCTCTGTCTTGCAATGCAGCTTTTAACATATCAAGGCCTAAAACTTCAAGGTCACGGGCACAGTCAGCATTTGCCAGAACCTCTCCAACATCCTGAGGTAAAAACAAAGTAAAGAACAAAACAGTTAATTATATTCTAATATCAGATTATCAATTTTCTAGATCTTAAAAATGTTTTTAACTATTTCAGTAGTCTCAGCTAATTGAAATGATAGGAATCCCAATAATTGGTTAAAGAGTTAGTCGTAAGTATCTCATTAACAGTGCAGTGCTGTGTTCATTGGCCAAGATGCTTAAACCACCAAGACTCAGTTAATCTATACTTTATCTATTTCAAAATTTCTTTTCTGTGAAATGTAAGTAGGATAATTGTAAGGTTTTATTCACCAACCCAACAGTTGTTTTTATAAATACAAGTTAATAAATCTCCCAAAAATGCAACAAAAGAAATGAATTTTATTCTTACCAATGTAGCACCATTTTGTTGAGTTGATTCATCAGTATTATTGGTACAAGATGCTACCTCCTTCTCATCTTCTGTTTTGGATGTTGTTGGAGGTGGGTTTTTTGTTATGGTTGTGGATGATGATGATGAGCCACCAGTACTGTTATTGGTTGTGGAATTATCTGAAGAATCAGGAGATGGAGTGACTTCATGTTCAGGAGGAACAGACAGGAATTTTGTAGAGCTCAGAGAACTGTTTGAGTCTGTACAGTCATCAACTGATGTACTGCCAGCGGATGTGGATGCAGTGCAGCTGGTACTAGGAAAGGCAGCGGCAGACGGACAAGCTATGGCAATATCGCAGTCATCAGATAAATCACTGTCATTGAGGTTGTCTTTGTTAATTCCAATCCTATAAAATTAGAGAGAGAGAGAGAGAGAAATGTTATATTATTAAAACAATCCAAAATTTAATTGTATATAATATAAGTATGCATGTGTATTGGAAAGTGGGTGTAATTTTGAAGAACTGGAAAATGCATAAAAACATTGTGCTTTACTTGAAATGCTAAAATGAGATATTGCTTATGGTAGGGAGAGAAATATTATTTTAAAAGCATGTCTTATATGAGGAGTGGAAAAAAAAAATCCAAAACAATTGGTAAAGCATTCATTAGAGCTATACATGGTATCATGATATATGAGTATTATTATTATTATTAGAGATATATTAAATAAAATGATTTACCAATTCCAGTGTTTGTCTAAAGATTTACTTTCCAATTTTCGTTTTTTCCCTCCTTGGACACTTTCTGCAGAACTGGTATCTCCATTCCTCTTTAGGCCTGGAAAAATAAATATCCCATTAAGCAGTAAAGAAACAAATGCACACACACACGCGTTTATACACACTAATGTAAGATTATCAAGGGATAAAGATTTCTTGATGAATACATCAATACTGGATGTGGAGTCAAATTTATTATATAGGAATTGACTTCAAGTTTAGCCTCTGAAAGCTTTGTGAGTTATTTGGTGGCACTTACTATGTACCAGACAAAGTCCTGGGATAGACATAATTGATTAGAACCCCTGAAGGTAGTGTTACAGTAAAAATTAAGTGAAAAGGAACATTATCCCAGTGAAAGTATTAATTATTCAAGTTAAGGTCTGTAATATTAAATGTATCAGACACTGTCATCTACTAGATAAATGTAATTATTGATGAAAAGTTATTTCTATAATAATGATTAACATTACTGTATCACATAAGCCGCCAGGTTAAGGTGGAATGAAGAGATTGAAGTGTGACTAAGTCAACTTGGCATAGTTTATATCCCAGCTAAGTAATCAGTATTATAAAAGTGATAAAAGGTGTAATTTTGTTCAGTAATAAACACTCATTTAAAGCTAAACAAGGGACTTCCAAGGTGGCAATGGCTTACCTGCTGTGATAGCATCCTCAAGGTCCCGTGAGACTTTCTCTTTCTGTTTTTGATAAACTTGGTCTTCAAATTGATGTTTTGGTGTTTCTCGAAGTCGAAGAGATCTCTCTTCTCGACGTCTAGTCCGTTCTTTCTCATGCTCCACTTGTTTAGCCATCCACTCTTTCAACTGCTTCTCATTATTAATGTCTCGCATACGGCGTCCGCTCAAATCTCGGCAAGCTTCTCGGTTGGTGGTTTTCTCTATCTGGGCACCAATGGCACGTAACATTGAACCAAACCCTTCGAAAATAACACAAATATCACGAAGGAATAAAACAGCCAAAATAGCAAAGTCAAAATAAATCTAAGAAATATTTCAGGTTTTGGATATTTCTATCAAGATTCAGATAAAAACACTCATAAATATTTTCTTCATATTTATTCATAATAATCGTTTCTACTATAGGCACAAGGCCTCAGGGAGTGGGGGGCTAATCAATAACTTCAATCCTAGTACTCAATTGGTACTTATTTCATCAACCCTGAAGGGATGAATGGCAAAGTCATCTTTGGCAGAATTTGAACTCATAACATAAAGACTGATGAAATGCTGCTAAGCATTTTGTCCAGCATGCTAATGATTCTGCCAGCTTGTTCACAATAATAATAATAATAATAATAATAACAACCATCATATATCAATGATACTGATGAGAGATCTCAAAGAAATACTTGATAGGGATTATCAATAGGGAATTGAAGTATCTAAATAATTTCAGACTCGTTAGTAACACCATTTACCATCTCTTTCAGAAATGTCATGTTTGCAAGTACGGAGAGATGTACATTTCTTGTGTCTGTGTCACAAATGCAGTTTTATGGAAGAGTTCCAGGATTTCTGGACATCTTTTAACAGGACTCATTTAAAGTTGCAAGAAAGTTAGAAAACTTTTGTTAACATAGAAGAAGGATGATCATTCTAGTCTGATCATCATCACCATTAACAGTGAAATGTTCATGGAGTGGAGATATCTGTCTATCAACACATCTCCAGTTGTCTATTAACACACCAATCTTATATACAACAATAGCACTCTAAGCCCTAGTCTGGTGACAAGTCTCCCCTTCAGCCAAACGGTTTGATTTGGACAACGACGGTGCACTCACCTCCTTTCCCACCAACCAGTCTCGGCAGAAGCTGATAGTGACACCCAGCTTTAATGACATCGTCGTCATTCAAAATATGTCCTTGACACGTTAAATAGCAGTCATCAACCGGGAAGATCTACAAACAGTAAGGAAAGAAACATAAACCATTAGAATAAATCAAAGCATCACACACAGGTTGGGTGGAACATGGAAATCAAATCTGTAAAAAAAATGACAAGGAGAGAACGTCTGTAAGGTATTCTACCTGGTCCTCTAAGCTGTTTTCACAAACATTCTACTGCGTTCGGGATTTCCTTCTTTTCTAAAATACCAACTCATTCGGCGCTTCAACATCTGTTCATAAAAAATGTCGTCATAATTATCTTTATTAAATTAAAAACACCAGTTATTGTTTCCTCCACTTCATGGTGAAATTTCTAGAATGTCTAAAATTTCATCATTATCCGTGATGCCTTTTTTTGGCAATATTTTAACAGCGTCATTAAAAATATAATTGCTTTCACAATCTTATTTTTCCATCTTATTGTGTGAATTCTGACAAGAACTTGCTATTCTCTGTAGTTGAAGAATGACACCCAATTACTAAAACATCAAAATTCACCAATCTAATACTGCTTTTAGTTTGTAAATAAAAAAAAAAAATGTAAATACGCTCGATTTCGTATAAAAAGTTATGAAGATTTAATAATTTCGTTTTCCTTTATCAAAATTAAAAATAATAATACAACAAGGGGAATAATTCTAGATATAACAAGGGAAATAATCAAACAATTATTAATATCAATGTGAGAGGGTAAAATAATACTTTTTTTGAGCCGCTAAATTAAATTTATTATTATTTTTTTTAACCTTACTTTGTGTTTTGAAAGATGCTACATCTATGATCTAAGGGCGGTTTGACTACTAGTTTTAGCATATCAATAAACTATGTAGCCGAAAAATTTGCATCGTTAACTCGATGTGTCAACGTCTTTACTTAATATGACAAATCTGTAGATTAATATAGGGCTAGATTTATCTCAAAATCTAACCTAATTGAGTGAAATAGCACAACAATATCTGAAATAAAAGTATTTAAACACGATCATATACACATTTATATATTATACACGAGAAATATAAGTGAATCGTTAAAATAAACCTAACAGCTGATGCATGCTTATGTATTGTTTATATAATTTTACGGTATCATATAAACATCTGTGGAGTATATTAATAATATGTCACCTGTGGAAGACGCGCTCCAGTCTGTAACCAACGTTTCACATCATCAATGGTTGATGGTGAGCTATAATTGTAAACAAATGACTTTCTAAATCCAGCAAGACAAAAATTTAGCAAACAACAATCAGCCATGTTGAAAACTTAATTGCTAAATGAGCATGCGCAAACCCTGAGCATGCGTATTGTAAGCGAAGGAGGGTAAATCTGATAATGCAAAATAGGTTCGAGTTCCGGAGGAAGGAATTTCTTTGAGTTTGACGTGAAATGTCCTTGAGAAATTTCCTTTCTCTATAAATTTGTGGCAAGATGTCCAACGTGGAAACCAATGTAGTTAAAGAAAAAATTCACGATGTTATTTCAAGGAAATTCGCCGGTGTTTCGAATTAAGCAATCCACTGTAACTTTTTTTTCTCGAAATTTTCTCCAGATTTTTTGTTTTAATCGGCCTGCCATCAAAACAAAAAACAAGACAAAACAAAAACAAGTGTAGTAGGTGTAAAAAAATGTGTATTAAACGAATATGAAAACAAAAATTTGCGCCAACGAACCGGTCGGGGTGGGAGAGGACTTTCGGAAAATTCACAAGATCCGATTTTTCCCCCTCATAATTTATAGGAAAATGGATATCTTTTAGTGAAATTCTATATAATTACCTTTCAAACGGCATAGATTACGATTATAAAGAAATTTTGGGGGGAATTTTTTCAGAGGGTGAGAGGACTTCCGAAGAGGAAGAAATTCATATTTTTTTTTTTTTTACTTGAGTGTAATGGAAAAAAAGTTCTTTAAAAAAATTTTAGATTCATTTATTTTTCGTTTGAGTAATAGAAAAAGGTTTTAAAAATGATTCCATGTATCATGGTGAGAGAAATAAATTCATAGATACGGTGCTGAATATGATTTCCCTATGGAAAAAAAGTTAAGGGCGATTTAGCTGTTGTTTTTAGCCCAACTCCACTGTTGAGATCTTTTTAAAAACCTTTTTCTATTACTCAAACGAAAAATAAATGAATCTAAATATTTCTTTTTCAAACTTTTTCCCATTACACTCAAGCAAAAATATAATTTATGAAAGTCCTCTCTCACTGGGAAAAACTTTTTGATACGGTAGTGGTAGCACTACTGTATCACGTGATTTCACCGCTGGTGCTAACGAAATTTTGACAACCATTAGAATTTCGATGCTTCTTAGCATTTGTTGTTTACACGAAATGATATTTTGGGACGTTCACCGCAGTCAACGGCGTTATAAACAGCATATCCAAGCCAGTTTGGATGTACTTATTAAAATTCGTTATAAAGGCTGCTTCTGTCGCGCTAATACACACACGCGCACACACACATATATAAATCTCGGTTGATTCACCAGAAGCAATAAATAACAGGACTCAGTACAAATGTAGAGTATACTCAGATACGTTATAATTGAAAGGCACCGATTTCCTCGAGTTGATCGTTTCCGATTACCAGCTTGGCAAACGAAGCCACTCTTTCTTTTGAATATTCACTGTCTAAACATTTTTGAAATATGAAATGAAATGAAAGCTTGTAGAAAACGCTCATTGTTATGTTCTTTTGTTTAAAAAATCCTTTGTGAACGACACGTGCGAAGATGGCTGCTTCAAGCTCACGTTTTTGTTTTCATTTCTGGTTCTCGTGGAAATGTTATTATAAAAAGCCCATAAACTCCATTCAGTGGAAGTCATGAAATTGCGTTGCTGCTTTAGCAATGTTTCAAAATAATACTTTTAAGTAATACTTTCAATTAAATCTTTTAATTAATGTTTTTAAAAACATTGAGTGTATATGCGGGTATTCATTTTGCATACGCATGTGCAGACGTATATATGTACGCTCATACATATATGCACATACATGTTGAAACTTATATCAATAAAACCTATTACTTAACGTTTCGAACAATATGTGTGTGTGTGTGTGTTATGTTTAATCGTTTACTTGTTTCAGTCATTAGACTACGGCCATGCTGGAGCACCGCCTTAAACGGTTTAGTCGAATAAGTGCTACGCAGTGGGACTGAACCCGGAACCACTTTGTTGCAAAGCGAGATTCCTCCCCACACGGCCATGTCCGTGTCTATACACACATAAACACACACGCGCCCCAGTGCCTGCCTGCACACGCACGTCCAGTATAATAATTGTTCCAAAGATTGGTAGGAGGACAGCGATTTCGAGAGGAGGCGATAGTCGAGTACATCAACCGCGGTACTTGACTGGTACTTTATTTATCAACTTCGAAATGACGAAAGGCAAAGTTAGATTTGCTTTGAACTCGGAACATAAAGGAAGACGTAGGGCGCGGCGTTTCTTCTGTCGCCCTCAGGAATCCATCAGACGACCGAATTTGTTTCTTAACATTTATAGAGAAGACGTGAGAAAGGAAAGGATTTCTGAGGGTTCTGAGAAGTGGTTAGACAATGTTTGGAAAGGCGTCTCTTCAGATGTGGTCAAGAGAGAGAGAGAGAGAGAGAGAGAGAGGAGAGAGGATGACAAGAATTTGAAAGCAAGCAAAATAGGCTCGGTTGAGGGAATAAGGAAAAGCCACAACCACTAAATTAGGATTAGCTTTGGTCATTTTCAAAATGAAAGCAGTTTAAGAAAGATGGAATGTTTTTTTGAATGTAACGAGGAAGCCCGCACCTTGTTTTGTTACCTGTCGAGTGGGAAATAATTTGAAAAGTGAGCCTACTTAAAGTTAGAATCAATGTTTTTGTTGTCGTTGTTTTGTGTCCTCAGGTTAGCCGTGATCGAATTGTCTGACATATGAGACACGGGTCACCGACCGAACGACGAGGTATAACATAACACGCATTCATCTTTTCAGTGATATAACTCCACCTAACTAACAACTATACTTCCCACTCAAACGTACAACGATATATTATGTTGGGTGCAGAATGAAAGTCTGGATATGTTGCTCCCTTCCTCTCTCACTTCACTGCCAAGATTATATCTGTATACCAGTAGGTCCTGGTGTTGCCAGAGCTGAGGCAGATCAAGTTGACTCCATCAAAATACAGTAGTTACATAGGCTTGTGGACAAGGAGTGTAGGGTGGGGGCAAGCGGACCCCTTTAATTTTTTTGAGGCAATGAAAATGCTTTGAACATCCTGGGTTGGATCTAGGTTTGTATCCCCTAACACATTTCGTTCCCGCACTTATGAACAGTTACTGCTCTTCTGTACTCAGTGTTGGTCTCAGCACAATGTTTGAGGCGGTGGAGGGGCGGGTTTAGTGAAATAACTGGTGATGCAGCTATTTCTGTGTGGATATTTGTCCAGGGATGAGTGTTTCTAAGTTATTGTTCCTGTAGTAGTATTAAGAGATGTTTCTCGATGAGTGGGTTTTCATGTCGTGACAGGAATGTAAGGACTAAAGCTTGTTACGGCAACAAATCACGCCATTCACGTGACCAGGCGGTCTTGCATCGTTAGTATTTTTATTTCGTTCTATATGTGGACTGTGGGTGACGTCTATGTACGAACCACTGTGACCTATAATGCACTGTTTTATGTACCTAGTCCTTTATTGTGGTTTGTTGTGAAGAGATTGGGGTCCTAGGAAACGGTGCATCTGGCAGACGGTACTTCAATTCTATTGTTGTTCATTTAGACTGGAGCAGTTGCGCAGTAGTTCCCGGAGAATGGTGGGAGGAAGCGATTGCGCCATCTGTGTATGAATCTGTCTGTTTTGTGAAAGTGTGGGAAGATCATGTTGGTGTAGAGGAATTTCAGAATTGTTATGATTTTGCCCTGCTTCCATATTTGAGGAATTTGACAGTGTTAGCACAAGTAGTAGTTGGGGTTGAGAAGGGCAGTGTGTGTGTGTGTGTGCGTTAGAGAAAGAGAAAGAGAGGGATAGAAAGAAAGAAATAAGATGATAGTGAAGAATAGAGAGGGAGAGGAGAAAGAGGTACCAAGGAAGAGGGAGGAACAAGGGGCAAGTCGGAAAACTACGGACAGAGCATAAGATAATCAACAACACCAGGGAATGACTAAAGAAATACACACAAACACACACACACATACACACGCACGCACGCGCGCAATAATAACAACAGTAATAATAAAGCCAAACTCGGATTTTAAAAAGGATGTAGCATATATGTGTGTGTGTGCGCGCGCGCGTGTATATATATACATATATATGTGTGTGTGTATATATATATATAGATGTATATATATATATATGTATATCTATCTATCTATCCATCCATATGTGTGTGTGTGTATATATATATATATATAGGTACCCCTCCCCCACGCACACATATGCAAACCTACCCACGTTCACAGCAGACATGTCGGCAGGATATCAGTCATGTGTCCTCGCTGAATAATTATTTGCAAATAAACTAGTAAAAAAACCATTGCTCTAAGGTTTATGACTTAAATTCCATTAAGGAATTTATTATCCACCTTTCCGGTGTCGAACGCTCCTTTCCACACACCCTCCTGTGTGTGAGTGCATGTGCACGCGTGTGTATCCCTTTCTTTCCCTCTATCTCTCTCTGCTTAGAGAGAGAGAGAGAGAAAGAAGAGGCAAAGAAGGAGGAGAGAAAGAGGGAGAGGAAGAGAGAGAGAGAAAGAGACAGACAGGCAGATAGATTGACAGAGAGAGAGACAGACAGACAGACAAATAGATAGATAGATAGATAGATAGATGTGTATGTGGTGAAACAAGGGGAGATTGCGGTCAAGATCGTCATGCGAGCTAGAAATGGCACAATTTATGGTCTATGAAGGGAAATCCGAGGGAGTCGAAGAAATTTCTAGAAGAAATTCTTTTCTGTCTTTGCCCACATTTTTCCAATAAAATCTCTCTGAAATGTTAGCCCCTGTTCTGTCGACACCAAGATGACTTCCCAAGCAGCAGGCAGCATTATTATGTCTACAGCCCATGAGAATACTTGAAATAATACTCTTCTGTTCGTCCGGATTGCGAATGGCCAAGGTTTCTCGGTATTCATTTGCAGAGTTTCTTACTCTCCCTGTTCTGTGACGATAGTAGAATTGACCACTTCGTGCAACGTAGTGCTTAGAGAGCCTACGTAGGTTTGCCTTTTCGTTTTTGGACATATGAGGTCCATATTTGTGAACAACATAATCAAATAAAAAATCAATGCTGTCAGCGTTATCAAGTCGCCATTCTGGATATGCTTCTTTCAAATTTCTTCAGCTTTTAAGTAACTAAGTGAAAACGCCAACTAAATGACAGCTCCGACTTTCTCTTTGATTTACAAATGTACATTACGCATACACACACTTAATAAACATCAACATATACATTTAATGGGTTCACCCTATTTGCTATCACGGTGACGAACATTTGGGGAAGGATTTTAGATGGGAGAAATCTGAAATCGTAGGGGGTAACTTGAAATCGGGGGGTAATCTGAAAACGATTTCAAGTTACCGGGGTGGTGGTGGTGGTTAATCTGGACGGTGATCGATGGATAAGACATCTAGCTGTTGACGATCATAGAATTTTGCTCTAAGCTGGTTGTCGCAAGATGGTGTAACAGTCTTCACTGTTGCCTCATTTGAATGAATCATAATAATATTGGTTTCAAATTTTGGTACAAGGCCAGCAATATTAGGGGAGGGAGAAAGACAATTCTATCGACCCTAGTGTTTCACTGGTACTTATTTTATCGACTCCAAAAGGACGAAAGGCAAAGTCGACCTCGGCAGAATTTGAACTCAGAACATAAAGACGGACGAAATGTCGCTAAGCATTTTACCCGGCATGCTTGCGATTCTGCCGTCCGTCTGGCCGTTTTATGAATCATTATAATATTCAGACTCGGTTTTTAGTGGCGATCCAACACCATAACATAATTGTGTGACTAAGCACCACGACTATTACAAGAGAAACAATAATATTGATAGTTATAACCCGTGGGCATGGCACAATCAGCGACATTCTTGGATACTGAGGGGGTGGGGAATGACGAAAATAGCTCAACAAAATTTATTAATAGCATAAAATGTCA
>NC_069003.1:36713163-36715274 GCF_001194135.2 Octopus bimaculoides
GAAGGAGTCACTCTGAATAGTGACGGAGGGAACGACGAGTTTCGAACCAATAAATGTATTCAGCAACATATACTAAGCACTCATCTTTTAGGTGATAAAACCCAACGCACACACGCACACACACACACACACACATACACACACACACACACACACACACACACACACACACACAAAATCAAATATGGTGGTGGAGTGATAATAACGGTAGAATGTCGTGCAGTATTTTATTTCGCTCCTCCCTAGATTCTAAGCTCAAATCTCACCGTTGGTTGACTTTGAGGGTCTGTATATAGATCTTTGGTCATGAGCCAATATAAGGAATCAATCGCTAAGCTGTCATTAAAAATTGAGCCATAATTTCGGAGCAACAAATACCAACAACAAAAATCGTATGACGTCATGTGGTTTTATTTACTATGTCAAGCCATCGATTCTGATTTGGTATACAACTTTTTATTTAGAGACGATTAAGGGGTGACGTTGCTTAGCTTATCTCTTAATACTTTCTTGAGTAGGTCTATGGGTGGGTGTGTAAGTCACTTCGATAGCAAAAACAAACAAAACAACACACACAAAAAAAAAACTAACAAAATGTAACAACGAAAATAAAGCAGAACTACAAAGTAAAACAAGCAAAGACAGAATAAACAAAAGCACAAAAGAGTGCGAAGTGAGGGGGAAAGGGGAGGAGGAGGAGGAAGGAGGGGGTGAGGTAGAGATAAGACCCGGTTGACTGTTGAATTAATCTCTTCAGAAAACAGAATTAAGTCTGTGCATTGTATTGTAGGAAGGATTAACTGTTAGATTAAACTAGTTTAGAGATATGTGTAACAAGGCAGCAGAGAACACGGATGAGCGAGAAGTCGACGGTTCGATATCTCCCACCAGCATTTCTTAAACTGTGCCGACCTGATTGTAAATCTGAAACGCAGAGTAGCTTCATGATATTTATGATTTGGCAGGGAAATGTTTTTGTTATAGGCTTAAGAAGATTTTATCTTCAAAGCCGAGGACTTGTTAGCTGAAGGTTGATCCAATTAACATGAGTGATCTTTTTTTTCTGAATGAGTCAGGTGTTTTTTGTAATATACTGTGTTTTTATGTGAAATCTTTATACTAGCACATCATTGTAGTATTGTAAAAGTTTTGTGAGAACAGATTCATTGGAGGGGCGTTTGAAATATATATAGAAATACTTTTAAATAAATTAAGTGCGTAGATAGTTTTCTAATTAACGTATGTTGTATACGAATTCATTAAAATTTATGTTGGGAGAAAACGGAATTGCTGAGGTGAAAAGTGACGTCTAAGAAATTAACATTCAACCGTAATGTTTAACTTGCAGTTTATGAAAAAAAAAAATGGTAAGGAATTTTCTAAACTTATCAATTTGTTAGGAGTTGAAGTTATGAAGAATTGGTAGATTGTCATTTCTACGCCGGCTGGCGAGAATGTTGGCAAAACTGATGTATTGAGGATTCAATATACAAAACCCAGTGATATCTGTATTTCCGTTGAGATTTTCGAATCCATCTGATTGCTTTTTATTTTTTTTTATCCATAAGCAGTTATATTTCCTTGTGACTAGAGTAATATTAGTTTGTAAAGTTGTGGGAGGTGAAAAAGTCCTCGAATGTAAAGTACGGCTTTTTATAGAGATAGCGTGTCTACTGTAACCATTATTTCGAGATCAGATGCTTTCTTTTTTGTTTCTGTGTCAATATTATTTAATATATTAAAGTTGTTTTTGTGTATGGTGGTAATAATGTGAGACAGTGTTGCATGGCACTTTTGCTCACTCGTTGAGGATTTTATTCTTGTCGTGCCGTATAAAAATTCTGAAAGGTCTTGAAATAATTTAACATGACTTTTATGACTTTTAAAGATTGGTTGATTGTAATTTTGAATCAAATATTTTTCATCTTTCAGAAAGAGTCATTTTCGAACGACCGTAAGAAGTTATTTTGGGAAAGACATTTGTTAGTTTAAAAACCATATTGAAAGATCTAATTGGCAGAAAGGGTTCAGCCCCTCACTTGTTTGTTAACATGTTCCATTTTAAATAGTTTTGCTACTTCAGATATATTCATCTCATTGCCCCCCCCCCC
>NC_069003.1:36715534-36728191 GCF_001194135.2 Octopus bimaculoides
ATGTATGTATGTATGTATGTATGTATGTATGTATGTATGTATGTATGTATGTATGTAGAAACGTGAATATTGTCTTCAAACAACGTCGCCATTTCTCAAGAAATCTTCCAGAAACTTTGCAACCAGAATAGCGAATGAATAAAGCAAAACGAAACAAAACAAAGCAAATCCAGTCTCCACCCTGACCTACAGGACAAAATAGGGAGAGTTAGAAAAGTGACGTAGAAAGGACGACCGTTTAACTGAGGTTGTTTGCGAAAGAAAGACAAGCAGTTAAATGTTTGTGTGTATATATATGTGTATGTGAGCGTGTATACATTATAGAAAACACGGGACACTGTTATAGGAATGTCAGAGTGCCTTACAAACACACACACACACACACACACACACACACACACACACACACACACACACACACACACAAAAGTGCAGCCTAACATACTTAATGAACTGAATCAAAGCGACATTGTAAGTAATTAAAGTTACATCAGTAATTAAACGAAAATTATTTAGCGTTAATGATAATTCTTGCGAAAAGTAGCAATACTGATGAAGTCTCACTCTTTATTGCACACCCACATTTAATTTTCAATTAATTTTGTTTGTGGACCGTTATTGCTGATGAATGTCTTCCATTAAAGACGTAATTTTAGTTTATTAAAATAATTCAGTTCAACGCATTAAATATATTCGCCTTCACTTAACTATATTTTCTTTATGCAGAAGGCACTCCTGGAGTATTCTCCTGTCTCGTTATTTTCATTTATCTTCTCAGTAAATGCTTTATATTCAGTTGTGAGCAAGACATTTTATTTCACGTTACCCTAGTTCACTCAGTTGGCAAAAATGTGTTGTACCTGTAATACAAAAGGGACCAACTTTGTCACATTCTGTCACGCTGAATCTCTCAGAGAACTGTATTAAGGGAACACGTGTCTGCGGAGTGCTCAGCCTCTTGCACGCTAATTTCACGAGTCGGCTGTTCCGTTGATCGGATCAACTGGAACCCCCCTCGTCGTCGTAACCGACGGTGTATCAGTTTAAAAAAAAAAATATTCCTTTGTCGGTTAACTTATCTTATTGGTAAATGCTTTATATTCATTTGTCAGTCAACCTCAGGTGTGATAGCTATATGCAAGACCCATACTTCACCGAAGGGTTGTTAGTAACCTCGAGTATAAAGAAACATATTGTAATAAAGACTTCTGAAGTCTTAACAAACTATGTCTCTAAATGTTGCTGACCTGATCGAATACTCCCATTCCTTGCTGAAAGTGGTTGATGATAGGAAAGGAAAAGGCTAGCGAACGAAACCATACGGAAATCAGAAGTCACAAATACAAGGAAAGGAAAAAAACCCACCTAGTTGTGCAGATAAGACTATGACTCACCTCATCGTCAGTGTTTCACACGACAATGGTGTTGTTAGGTGTGAACGTCTGTTCCTGTGTAAAATACCATAGCAATTTCATCAACTCTCTTAGATTCAGACACAGAAAACAGACAACCAGCGACTCATCCGAAAACCCCTCTTCTCTGTCAGGGGTTGCTACGCTCAAACTCCAGGGTTGTCACTCTCAACGTTGACATGAGGGAAAGGCTATAGATGTCTTGTAGGGAGGGAAAAATTATAGAAATTTTGGAGCAGAGATGTATGTACAAGAGGTAAGGTTTTGGGGCCTCAATTAGACTCCTTATAGGCAAGGAACAAAAGTACAAATCATTCAGGGCGGATATAAGCGTTGGAGTAAGTGGAGTAGACATATTGTTGGCAGAGAAATGAATAATCGACAAGTCCCCTCCCCCCAAATTTCGGGCTTTGTGCTTAGGGTAGAAAGGAATATCTGTTTCAACACATGATTTCACATCAGAAATCTTGCAAAACAAATTCATAAACGATAAAATAAATAACAAAAAACCTAAAACAAAAAAAACCAAAACCCCAACAAAAAACAAACAAAAAAGAGTAAGTAGATACGGTATACAAATAATAACAACTTTAAAATACCAAACAGTCGGAAAGTATAAAATATGTTTTATGAGGGAAAAAGCTGTAATAGACTAACTTTTATGATTGTTAGGAATACTTTCATGTAAAGTTGGAATTCCATATTACTGTAACCATTATTTCTTTTGACTGTTTTAGTATCGGCTATCAATGACGACGACGGCGATGTTTTTTGTTATAGTTATTATCTTATTGTTGTACCCATATTGTTTTCCCCTTTTCCGAGGTTACCGTGGTTTTTTTCGTAGGTTTTTCTCTCCACGGATAACTCTAGTCAGTGTTGTATTTTCTCCCCGTTTTGGGAATTTAAATTGTGTGTGTGTGTGTGTATCTGCAGTCCAATGACTGAAGCTAGTAAAATAGTGTGACAGTGACTTACGAGAGCGACAGACACATTTCGCCTTTCTTGAGGCTCGTCAGCATCTTTTCACCTGCTTAAACGCTTAAGAAGGTAAGAACATGTTGACAAGCCTCAAGAAAGGCGAAATCCGCGTGAACACGCTATCTTAAAGATGGTGTATTTGGCAGTGACACCGAATTTTGTTTGCTGTAGCTTCTCCCTTTCTGAGTAGTTTGCAGTGACCGTTGTTTCCTTCTTCTTGTGATATTTCTTCTGTATTCTCAAACACCTTAGCATGAATGAGTCACTTTTCCGTTCTTTTGTTGTTTTTTTTTTTTTACTCAGGTTTAGTTTATTGGTTACGACCGATTTGTTTCGCTTCCATCAGACCACATTATTTTTGCACTGACTGACAATGTTGTTTTCTCCGACGCGTTACGTTTCTGATGCCGCACCCAAATTGAAACTGTAATCACTTCCTGTTTACTCTGCTTAAAATTGAAATATAGAAAAGTGAAACCTTTACAATTGAAACGAAGTGTTAAACTGGTGTCGTTATGTTTGCAGTGTTACGAAGTCAAATATGGGAAAGGGAAACTTAAGGCTGACAGGAACTATTTGAAAGGATATATTGGTTTCAAATTATGGCACAAGGCCAGCAAGTTCGGGGGAGGGGGATAAGTCGATTACATCGATCTCCAAGGCTCAACTGTTACTTATTTTATCGACGTCGAAAGGATAAAGAGCAAAGTCGAGGTGGAAGACGTCGGAGAATTTGCTTACCTCGAGACGACAGTCAAGAAAGATCGAAAGAGAACGGAGAATATAGAGAACAGAGTATCGAATTCCCGGAGAACATTCTACGATCTAAGAAAGGTATAGGTCGCAAAACGAAGCAGAAGCTGTTCAAGATATTGATCCGACCAGTATTACGGATGTGAAAACTGGAAAGTGACAAAAATAGAAGAATAAACACTGGGCAACTTCCGTCGTCACATGTTTAAGGAGAATACTCGACATCAAGTGGTTGCAAAGAGTCCGAAATGACACAGGTGAGACAATGATGGGTATTAACAGGATCAGTGACGACATAAGACGCAGATGCTGGAACTACTGGATCGGACACTGGAACTCAGACAAGATCACGAAAGAAGCAATTGTATGGTGGCACTAAAATGACAACCTGAGAGGAAAAAAGCAACAGGACGCCTTGAAACTACATGGCGAAGGACGATTGACAAGAGACGAGAAGCGTCGAGATACTGGAATGAGAGCAGAACAGTGGCAGAACACAGCTGGTTGGAGAGACCGTGTTGCGGTCTTATGTGCCCCGTGGCAAGGAGAGAACTGACTAACTATTGTTGTTGCTATTATTGTCATTGTTACTTTTATTATTGTCGATAAAATTATATATTCGTACCGTGCCTTCCCTTCCCCTGTCTCATATATCTACACACACACCACACCGGTCCACTTAGCAAAGAGGCTGTATTGTCCTCATGATAGAACATATTACTGTAAAACTACAAAAGGAACGAACATTTTTCGAAAGCTGCACCCTTTCTTGCTTATTGTAGCTAAGTGGACTGAGCTTAAAATGAAATATGTTGGCCTATCTCATGTCAAACCGGATGAAAAACCCATTGTTTCTTGTTTAGACATTAAACTCATGAGGACAGGCGATTCGTTGATATCATCGACTGAGATTTTATCGACTCTTGAGGGATGAGAGGCAAAGTTGAATTTGGGCGGGATTTGAAGTCAGAACTTAAAGAGACAGAACAAATACGATAAGGCACTCTAACGACTCTGTCGCTCTGTCGCTCTGTCTGACACTCCAAAGACTCTGTCGCTCTGTCTGACACTCCAAAGACTCTGTCGCTCTGTCGCTCTGTCTGACACTCCAAAGACTCTGTCGCTCTGTCGCTCTGTCGCTCTGTCTGACACTCCAAAGACTCTGTCGCTCCACCGGATTTAAACAAGGTAAGGAAATATATAAATAAAAATTTACTGTTTCATTACGGACCCAGTTTAATGAATTTTAATCCGAACTGAGCACCTGTAGGATATCTACTTAAGAATAGCAACCATCGTCACCCCTCCCTCACCCCCATATACACAATCTAGAAAAGTGTGTAGCGCAAAGACTGCAGTTCTCTTAAGCACTGTGCAGCTTGTAAAGAGCAGACGATGGCGACTAACATTACAAAATACTTATCTCGTTCACTCGACCGCATCGTTCACATCATGAAATCTCTCAGAACGCTGGAGGAGTGACAGAATCGGTTGGGCGTCAGGCAAAGAGTCTTGCCGTAGTTGCTTCTATTCTTTGCGTTTTGAGTTCAAATACTGCCGAGGTCACCTTTACCCTTCACCCTTTTGAGGTCAATGAAATAAAGTACCAGTCGAGAATTGCGGTTAACATTTCTCTCCGCAAATTGCTGGCCTTGAGCCAAAATTAGAAACAGTCATGAAGTCTCTCATATTTCTTTATCCCTGAGAAATTGCTTGGTCTTCAAAGTACAGCTCTGAGCTGCCACACCTTCTACTTACGCAATCGTGGCAGGCAAAACATCGCACCATTCTTCTCTTGTATGTAACTCTGAACAGTTATGTGTGGTTGCCAGAGTTTGTTATTAATAAGTTCAATTATATGTACCGGTTACACACAAACCTTATTGGTGCACGCACGCACACACACACACACACACACACACACACACACACACACACACACACACACACACACACACACACACACACACACACACACACACAAACACACAAACATAAAAACATAATTGTCTAAGTAAACGGAAAAGGAGGCTCCTATTGGGTGCGGCATTAACTGAAACGAAGTTGGTAAATAAACTATTGCGCATGTCCGTGTGCATACATATTTATACACACACACACACATACATACATACATACATGCAGATATGCATACATGTATACACACACACACACACACACACACACACACACACACACACACACACACTGGAACGGGTGTTTTAATAGGATATTAATAGAAAGAGGTTGGTTAATATGAACAGTGGGAGAGTAAATATGAAAGGGACGATAAATAAATACAAGAGAAAAGAAGAAAATGCTTGGCTTTTATAAATGTAGCAGATAAAGAAAATAGGACAAGAAATAATGGAAATGATAAGAAAGAGGAATGGAATGAAAAGAGATCCTGAATGAAAGAACGAGATACGTATTGGAAGAAAAATAGAATGAATAAGACTAAATAAATTTTAAAAAAAGGAGAAAAGACAAGTGACAAAAATGATAGAATGTGAAGGAAAACAGAAGAGAATGATCTTGAGATAAATAGACATGGAGACATAAATCTGGTGTGTGTGTGTGTGTGTATAGAAAGAGAGAGAGAGAGAGAGAGAGAGAGAGAGAGAGAGAGAGAGAGAGAGAGAGAGAGAGAGAGAGAGAGAGACAGATAGAGAGAGAGACAGATAAGATTAGATATACATAGATAGATAAATAAGGATATATAGACAGATATAGGTCGACAGATATAGATAGACAGAGTGATACAATTTAAAATAAGAAAATAGTGAAGATGGAGAGCTTCTTACGATGTAAAAAGGAAAGTTTAACGACCTGTGTATATATTTCAGGCACAAAAGTTCATTATCAGAAGCAAACAGCCAAGAAATGTTAGTCTTCAGTATCGGCCATGTTGAATGTAAACCCAAGTCACTTAAGATTGTTATAGAAGGAACAAACAACAATTCTTAAAATTAAGAAATATTTGTTCCTTCCTTGCCATTAAAACTGTGGGAAAAATTCTGACTCCCACCACTTTTCTTATAAACGAAAAGACAAAATATTTATTTTACATTTATATAATTCTTCTATTTGTATGTACATACAAATACATATCATAAAAATAATTACATCTCTGATGAGCGGAAATATTACCTATATATAATAATCCATTTAGGCTATTATTACAGCAACAATATTTTCGCGAAACGATCGTAAGATAATTATATATATATATATATATATATATATATATACGTATATACTTCAATATATATGTATACACACACACACACACACACACACACACACACATCTATAAATCTATTCATATAGAAACACAAGCTCTAATGTAAATATAACCACGCACACACACAAACATTCGCATGCACACACGCATACCAGTAACTTCATTAGCACCAAATATTGTTGGCAAATTAATAATATTAAATGCAGAGAGAGTATAACTGACATACTCTGACCAAGTCCACCTTGTCTATATCGACTATGCCCACCCCAAGATAAAAAGACATCTAGCAGAGGAAAAGAATATAATGACGCCATATTGTTATGTTACAAGGACAGAATATAGTATACGAGAAGATGGCGTTTATTGTTGTCAAGCTGCAGGGGTGGGTCTGTGGTTTACATATAGTCACAGGTAAGCAACGAACAAGCATATACAAGGTCGGTTGACTGGACAATGAGGTCGGGGTGCACCTATATTTAAGAAAGGGGAGGTGGGTATGGATGGAAAGTCGGTGTGTTAAATCAGGGTTGATTTGGACGAAACGACGGCAAACAATCTGCTGACTTCATTAAAGTTCTCACTAGAATCCCTAAACCTTGCAGCTACACCAACCATCGCGGTCACCATTGGCAAAATAACCAACGCTGCTACCACCGCCATTACCACCACCACTAACCCCTCCCCCACTCCCACACATAACCACCACAAACGTTATCTTCATAACCAATACCACCACCACTGCAAGCCTCATCCCCCTCTGTCATTACCACCACCTCTACCTCCCGCTATTACTCCCATCGACACATACGCCACCGCCACCGCGACCACTACCACCACCACCACCACCACCACCATCACCACCACGTATTATAATTACCAACCACAGTCACACCACCACTTCCACCACCACCGCCACCGCCCTGCCAACAGCACCTTCCACCCTCCATCATCTCCGCTCCATTGCCAACTCTCTCCCGCCATCAAAATCCCGAGATGTCCGAACTGATCTCAAGTCACAATATTTTATTAATTATATCAATTTAGTTCGGTCGTTTTGGCTCAACACTGCACCGGATGTTCGCTCATAATTTCACACACTCTGAAAATAGAATCCCAAACGCCACCACCACCACCACCGTCGCCAACAACAACAACCATGATAATAAATAATAAATAATCTAATAAAAACTGTTTATTTAAACAGGTTTTATTAAATCAAAATATGTTGTTATCGCTGTTGCTTTTGTTTGTAGTGTTATTGTTATAATTATTGTTGTGAGGGTGTTATTGTTACAGTATGGGGTTGGTGACGGTGTTGGGTGTGTGTGTTGGTATTGTTGTTGACAGGCGCCAGTGTTACCGATAGTGTTGTTGTTGTAATTGTTGTTGTTGTCGTAAGTAGCGGTGGTGTGTATATGGTGAGAGTGGTGGTGGGGGATTGTCAGAATCGTTACAGTGTCGGATAGAATGCATTGCCGTATTTCTCAGTTCAAATCCTACCGATCGCCTTTCATCCCTCTGAGGACGATAAAGTAAAGTACCAATCAAGTACAGGGTTGATATAATCGGCAGACCCCTTTCCATAAAAAATTGCTGCATTTCAGCCTAAATTAGAAACAATTACTATTATTATTATTATTATTATTATTATTATTATTATTATTATTATAATATTTAAGGTGGCGAGCTGGCAGAATCGTGAGGACACTGGACGAAGTGCTTAGCGGTATTTTGTCCGTCGCTACGTTCTGAGTTCAAATTCCGCCGGGATCGACTTTGCTTTTCATCCTTTCGGGGTCGATAAATTAAGTACCAATGAAAATTTCTGTCATTAGTCATGTTACACAAGGCGGCGAACTGGTGGGATCGTCAGCACGCCAGACAGAAACGCTCAGCGGTATTTCTTCTGGCCTTAAGTTCCTGTCTTTCATCTTTTTGGGGTCGATCAAACAAGTACCAGTTGAGCACTGGCGTCAATGTAAGCAACTAGACCCCTTCCCACAAAATCTCAGGCCTTGTACTATAGTAGAAAGGATTAATATTTGTCACATATTTGTGGAGAATAGCGTCGTTTAATACAATTTTCCAATGTGTCCATAACGAGGTCGTTGCATTTCTGACGGCAACAGTGACATAGATGTTTGTGTCTGTGATTGTAGCTCTGGTGGTAGTAGTGGGAGTGGTAACGATTGTGGTAGGTTCTCCTTGAAAATGAGTTCTGGTACTGGATGGAAGAAGACACTATTGTTTCCTTTTGTGCATCCATATTTAGTTTGAGAGCCACAGTCTCCATATTTCGAACACTATTTAAGGTGCATGTGTAGACAGTTTGTCCAGTTAAGCCGAGTGGATAAGTGCTCTTCTTGTATCTTTAGTATACAATGGGTTATCGAAGAGGACAGTGGCCTTTAGTTTTGGTTTCACAGGGTCCAAATTTACAAATGTTTTGTGTATCATGTCAGCATTTTATTTTTGAGGGATAGAAATCGTTTTTCTGTTTGAGTTGGCCAGTCACGTGTTATGGTAGAAAGTCTTTGATCAACGAATACGTCGTCGTCGAAGTAGTGGTAGCAGTGGTAGTAGCTTTCTGTTACTGGATATCAAAACTGTTGAAGCCACTCAATGATCTTCTGATATGAGATAAGATATGAATGAGTCAATTAACGCAGTTCCCGGAGTTAGTTGTAGTGACTCTTCTTGGGTATAATTTGTAGTTGTGTCTCTTGATCTCGTCAAGTGGGATCACATAAAATGTGGTTAAATGACGACTTACAGTCATTGACTGATACGATGCCTAGTTTCTCCATTTGTTTATTTATCAGATCAATCGACTTTGAAGTTTCGTTCACTTTATTTGGAAACAATCTCGAAGTTGTATCATTAATTACAGAACAGAACGCATTTTGCAGTGATTTTATTGCCCATGTGTATTACGAGAATTAAATCAAACGTTTTTTAAAAAAAAGAAAAGAAACGGCGATTAACATTGCTCTCTTTTCACTCGAATAACATTTCGTACAGGCGTGAAAAATGTTAATTATATTGGGAAGATACGGAACGATCATGCTGAAAGTATGTAAATAATTAGCCAATTAATTAATTAATTAATTTTACATAAAGTAAAATTAATTATTACAGTGAAACGCATATGTTTATAGTTTTATTATTGTTTTGGGGTTGTATGGTTGTTAAAAGTAACAACCTAAACTTATCTACTGTTTGTACACCCAGGGCTATATTGTCCAATGGATCTAATTTAATTTTCGATGGTAATGTGTGATTTGAGGGAGATGGGGGTGCTATCTCTTGAAGGTTAACTTGCCACATAAAACCTCCCTCTTTGGTATTGTCATCGATGGAAGGTGATATAGGCGGCATCACTGTCTTCCTTGTACTTCTGTGTGCGTGAGAGTATATATCCATCTCTTGACCATTATTGTCCCCAGGACTAATCTCCCCAGAGTAGTAGCATCTGTCAGGGTCTCAGGCATGGGTTAACAGGCTAGCATATGTGATAACGACCCATCTGAGCGCGGGCACTCAATACCGTTGGTTGGTGTCAGGGCGCGTTATAAAGCCACTGGGAGTGAGGAGACCCTAGCTTTTGTCACCCCATCCTTCTGATGCAAAACCTGCAGCTTCACGTGATTGCTTGTCATCTCTCCTAATCACGGAAACTCAGGACGTGGTACAGTTGTGAAAGGATTCCAATCACCCCCTGGTGACTGAGACATTTCTATTAAATAGACAACTGGACGTCAGGCGTTGGAGTTGGTGACAGTTCACTGTGAGCCTTTCATGTGGAGCGTTGAGTCTCGTGCAATAGGAACAGTCGTGCGTCGTGTATATACTTTCTCCCTCCCTGCTTCGTTATATTATATATCACAAAACAAGGATACAAAAGGTGTTCGTGTTGTACAAGCGCTCATCATCTTTATAATTCAATGACATACAGCTTTCTCTTTATGGTGACCTCATTTTTCATCCTGAAAATCCTATGTGGTGACGTGTGCAGACCTAACCAGTTGGAAGTGCGCAGTTAGTTACAACTTTCGCCTGTCACTTATGCTTCAAACCATACAGATCTACAAGGGGACTGAGTAGTCAGCTGTAAAGATGAGGCCGTCACCATGTATGCATGTATATTGACAATATGACTGCTCAAGTTTGATATTTTAAAGGAATGATTATCATGTTTCCTTTGAAACGATACAGTTCCTAAGTCTATCAGCGTTAACAGATTTTCTCGGTCTTATCTTTTGAATGAAGTGCTAGTTATTGGCATTTAGGGAATGATGTAATTAAAGATATCACCATCCCCGAATTTAAAATTATTAAAACAGAACACTTGTTTCATACCGAAGCGCAAAGTAGAAATATGTATTTAACAATATAAAACATTTAAAAACTTCATCAGCACAAAACCACAGAACATAACTTCAGATGATTAATGTGGGGTACAATTCAATGACGTTTGTAAACTTCGTGGATAAGACTCGCACACTGAACATAAGTGGTTGGCCATGCATTTATAGCAAGGACTCATTACAGCGTTTTGCATGAGCGAATATAAAATAAAGTAACAGAAAAAAACAACAGCAGATAACAGGACCACTTTATGCAGAACTCTACAAAAAATTGAAGATCAGCAAATGAAGTCTTCTAAATACAAAATACCATAATAGGAACCAAAATTTAACTTAGAAATACAAACAATCTATTAATAAACTAAGAACAGTTATTAATAGTTGAAACATATCGATGACAATATCATCAATAACAACACCCTTGCCGTAGACTTGTTGTCATATTGCTAGAGTGGACAGCAATGGGGTATCAATAAGAAACGCTACTAATAATCTTTTCATTCAGAATAAAAACAAAACAAAAACTGGAAAGGCCTAGAAACATTGAGAGATTTAACAACTTTGTTTTCAACTAAATATAAAAGACAAAATAGGAAATACGAAAGATACTAAATAAAAGCAGATTTAAGTGCAGCCGTGTTTCCTGTATAACCTGTTTAAAAGAGACAGAGTGAGGCGCAGTGAATTGAAATATGTATGTAAACGTGCATGAAAACGTGCGTATATGAAAAAAAAAGGTGTCTATATTATTGATTTATAGAATTAATTATTCGTGCGACTAAATGGTAAAGAAAATATATTAAAATTATATATCGACTTATTGGGGATAATCAGGAAAATTAAAATTCAAATATACTTTCATGAAATGGCTGTTCTTTCTTTTTATCTTTTACTAGTTTTAATCATTGGATTGCAGCCATGCCGGGGCATCGTACTGAAGCTTTTGTCGAACAAATCGACCCTAGTACTAATTTTATTGAAGCCTGGTATTTATTCTATCAGTTTTTTTTTCTGAACCGCTAGGTTACAAGGTCGTTGACAAGCCAAGACCGCACCGATTGCGAAGCGGTGGAAATGGGGGTGGATGGACAGCCACAAACACAAAGACACACATACATACATATATACACGACAAGATTCCACACAGTTTCCGTCTATCAAATTCACTCACAAATCATTGGTCGACCCAGGGTGTTCAATATATTCACTATAAGGTTTCGGTCAAGAATTGCTACTCATGTACAGTTTAGTGTAGTATCCATGAGTAACAGATTTATTGAATAAACTACACGAACCATTTACCGTCAAGTAGACAATTATTACGATTGATGCTCGGTGCAGGAGATATGATTTAATAGTGTTAAAAGGTCTCCAATTTTATCTGAAGGAACTCAAACAAGTTTTAACATACCGTTAAATTTAATCATATTTCCGTTGATGTTTTCATGGTAATTGTGGAGAACGATGTTAAATTATGGAACTCATTTGATCAACACCATACAAGACATTTATAATTTTCCCTCTAAACTTTAGGACATTAAACCCATGCATATATTATATTTTCACAGTGAGCTGCTGTTTACAAGGGTTCTGCTGTAAATGATGGCTTCTTTCTAAGTAAAGCTGGCTTCATTCGAAAACACTGTTGATATGCACCGATTCGATTTAAATTACGTAAAATTTATTAAGCTTCTAGAAACTGTTCTGAAGTTATTTGTGTCAAGATTCAAGGTGATGTCTAAAAAAAAAAAAATAATAATAAGAACTCTAGGTAGATTAGTGTCCACTGCAATACGTAATCCTATTTCACTAAATAGCTTTATTTGTAGGACTTTCTTAAATCTATCTAGCTCGTGGCCACTCATATTTCTCGATATTATATATAATATCGATATATATA
>NC_069003.1:36728245-36729919 GCF_001194135.2 Octopus bimaculoides
ATATATATATATATATACGTGTGTGTGTATATATGTACATACGTACACACATACATACACACACACACACACATTCATCCAAGCATGTGTATGTGTGTGTATGTTCGTGTGCGGAACAGCATAACAATCATTACACATATGCACACACAAACACATACTCGCTCCCTTAGAGGGATGCAACCGAAAAGCTAAATATATATCCCCGAATCAATCAATCAATCAATCAATCAATCAATCAATCTATCTACCTGTCTGTCTGTCTCTGGAAGTACAGAATTGATAGAAAGTCGGACAAAATACCAAGTGGTTTTTGATTATGTCACCGGAAGGTGATGTTTTATCTTGACCGGAACCTAATAACTAAAGTAATCTATTATAATTTTGCAGTACTTCTGTCTGTGTGTCTGCACCCCTCTCACAAACTCGAACCCAACACACAAATGAGTGAAGAAAAAGTTAATAAAACATATATACATATGTGTGTGTGTGTGTGTGTGTGCGTGTGTGTGTGTAAATGTAGGACTTGCTTTGTAAGTTTGTATTTGTTTGTCCATTTAACGACGGTTTTAATTAAGTTAAGAATATTGTAATAGGTTGCTTTATCGTTCAAACCAAGGAATATTTAACCAGTGACACATTTCTCAATGATGATAAAGCACATTGCTACCCAACTAATTTGTAAAACAATTTACTTCCATAGGTAGGCTCAACATAACTTTCTCCTCGGAGAAGGTGCACCCGTTTTAATGCATTTAACGACCATTGCAATGAAATTTGATATTTTATCATAAGAAACTCAACAGCGCAATTATTTACGTTGTTATTGTTTTTGGTAGCCCACACAACGAAAGATATATTTATGGCGAGATAAAAGTCACCAAATGATCATAAACTACCACATTAAACGTAAAAGTTCCTATGTTTGACAATCCTATTTTTTGGTCTTTTATTTCGAAAACTCAACACGAAACGGTTTCGAAACTCAACATCTACTTACAAAATAATAAATGTTTTTCTCAGCCCTTTGTATTTTCATAGCTAGCGTCATACTTCTTTCATGGCCAGTTTAATGTTTCTTTCGTGGTTAAATTTATGCTTCTCTCATGGTGCCTATGTCCAGTGTAAGAAATTCGAGTGGACTTCGCATTAAGGCACCTCGACCCCCCTCCCTAACCCAATCCAAAACGAAGAATGAAGATGGATATTTGGCAGAGAATATTCTGTCTCTTTTACTTGTTTCAGTTATTAGACTGCGCTCATGCTGTAGCAAAATGCTTAGCGGCGTTTCGTCCGTCTTTACATTCTGAATTCAAATTTCGCCGTGATCGACTTTGCCTTTCATCCTTTCGGGGTCGATAAAATAAGTACCAGTTGAACACTGGTTTAGATGTAATCGACTAACCCCACCCCGCCAAAATTTCAGGCCTTGTGCCTATAATAGAAAGGATTATTAAACATGTACCAACGCGTGTTCTTTTATAACTTTGCGCTGTTGTCCCACTCACACCGGAACATCATAATCGTGAAACTTCTAAGTTCACTGAAGGAATAATTTCAGCTAATAATAATAATAATAATAATAATAATAATAATAATAATAATAATAATAATGTGTGTGTGTGTGTGAGAGAGAGAGAGAGAGAGAGAGAGAGAGAGAGAGAGAGAGAGAGAGAG
>NC_069003.1:36729996-36733584 GCF_001194135.2 Octopus bimaculoides
AGAGAGAGAGAGAAAGAGAGAGAGAGAGAGTGTATTTATGAGTCATTTCTACTTGGGTGCAGAAGCTACAGGGGACAGCAGAAAATAAACATTATCCCTCAAAAAAAAAAAAAAAAGAGAAAGAAAACTAGAAAATGAAAAAAGACGTGCCTAAAAGCCTCATTACTTTATTAAAATATATTTTATTGTTGTTGTTGTTATTGTCATCACCATTGTTCTATATCTGTGTAACCAACATGGCGGCTAAATGTTTGTCGGGAACAAAAATAGCATATTTAGATTTACGCGCACACATACACACATGCACCACCCAAGGAAAAAATAACAACGTGCATTTTAACCTAATTGTTGTTGTTATTTTCAATCTGTTTCTGGTTGTGTTATTATATGAAGCAGTTATCTATTTTGGGTTACAGCACAATCACTATCTGAGTAGGGGCAAAAATATAAGACCCTGCCACAAAATAAGTTAATAAACGAGCAGCAAAATGTGCTTAAACAACCTCCTTTACTACAATTGGTACTATTGTTTCTGTGGTTGTTTTTGCTACTGATTTTGTTGTCGGTGGTGGCAGTGGTAGTGGTGTTACTGTTGTTGTTACTGATAGATATATAGCGAATAGGACTTACAATGGTGGTCAGCAAGAGAAAAAATAAGTATCCGCCATCAAGGCTTCTGAGACAAGTTTTGCAAGGCTGGACAAGACTGTCTTCAGGTCCCCAGGTGATGATGGTCGACCCTTACGAATACTTAAAAAAAGATCGATCTAAATTTGGTTAGAACCGCATTGAAACCAGGTATAGCATAGCAGATCTGTTATTCGATGTATTGCGTCAGGAGAAGGTTGTCATGGATAAATCTACCTGGACCACGCATGTTTATGTGTCTCTAACTAAACCACACAAGACAAGCGCTTTTGGAGAGCGTCTTTGACAAAATCTTTAATGGCACATATACATCATACACACATATAAATGTATGCAATATATATGAAGGAAATGCAGGTTGTTAGGGAGAGTCATGTCCTCAGGTTGAAGATAAGGCCTTTTCCGCTGTATTTGGAGATGTCGTTTGAGCCAGAGTGTTGGAGATTTGTACATTACTGACAAATGGTGAAAGAAGTGACTGGCGAAGTAATACGACGGCTTTACGGACGCCCCAGTCGTGGTTATGATGGACACCAAGGAGGTACTTACAGAACTTGTCCCCTAACAGGCCACCCGTCTTGTCTAGGCACAGCAGAACCTGGATGACTGGAGGAAGTAAAGGATCATGTTGTTCGGTGGATTCTTCTAGACTGGTTGTTTGGGAGATGAAGAGACAAATATGCCATCGAAGGGGAGGGGAAATGCCTAAGGTTGGGTGTGTCACAGAACAAATTTAACTTCAGAACAGAATGTCACGTAGATATTTCTTTTCAAGTAAACGAGTGTAGGATCAATAAAGTTAGGAGCGGTTAGCGGATCCGATTACAGAGAGTGAAAGTTGTGATGGAAGGCGGGTGTGCTGAAGTGGGTGAGTCACAGGTGAAGAGAGAGCGGGGAGAGGGTGGGTGCGACTGAATGATTGATGAACTGGACTCGGTGGTGGTGAGAGTTCGCGACAGTTTGAGGGTAGTCACATGTGAGGAAAAGATGACGCATTCGTTGGAAACGGTGTCATGATCCTTGTTGCAGAAGTGACGAGGTTGAAGGCATTGTGAGAAGGATGGGGGGGGGGGTTGATTTAGTGAGAATGGAATAAGAGGAAGAAGAGTTGTGGTAGAAGTGATAGTCTGTCGGTTTATAGTTCAAGTGGAGAGGGGGAATAATGTGGTGGGAACAGAGATGTCCAGAAAGTTGATGAAGGTGTTTGAGAGAGTGCAACGATGGCGGTTTGGAGGTAACTGATGCAGGAGATGAAAGGAGTAAATTACTTTCTAGTAGGTGAGGTGACACTGGCAGTCATCGATATAATGAGCTTCGATTTGCTCTACAATCAATGGACATAATGGGGTTCTATTCAGATAGCTATGGCTGCTGCACTCAATTCTTGGCAAATTTCTATCAAGAAAACTGCGCAACGAAAGCAGTATAAAGGGATTTGATATCGATGGTGAAGCGGAGAGTTTAGAGGGTCAAGGAGAGAAGAAAAATAGTTGAAGGGGCAGGGCCCTTGTTATAGAAAGGAGAGATATGAGCAGCCGCAGAAAGGGACGACATCAGGAAGCCGAGGTAGCTTGAGGCAAAATGTTGCTGTCGTTGACTTCATATCTTATTTCTCCACGATTTCTAAAATGAGAACCAAGCCTATATTATTTGCTATCCGGTTGACTATGGAACTTCTGGACACATCTGATATTTATTCCATCGTCCCTGGAAAATCTTCTTCAAGCTGTTTCTCACAATCTTCTGTCCACGAATCTCTGTCCTCCATTAAATGTAGAAGATTTTCAATCTCAGTTTGTGTATGGGTCTGCTAATATCAATGTAGTTGAGTGGTTTTTGTCTTATATTAGCGGGTTGGAAGTCTCCAACATATAACAACTGATATGACCCGTTGTTCAAAGCATTATTACTGGCCAGCAAAGGCTCCCCCGCTTTGAGTAATAATAATAGTAGAGATGGGTGAAATGGGTTCATGAATCTCTTTGTTTTTGTGCACACGCCTTGCGATATTAGAACTCACATGAAAAGCCTGGTATATATAGCTTCAAGGGGATACTGAAAACTTTTCTTCATAGCCTAGAATTTGGCTCCATAGAGAACAATGCTTTAGACATGCTTTGCATAAGACAAGCGTTGCTGACTTTGAAATACTTAACTGCCAGATGTTCTGCAGTTTGTCAAAAAGTATTTCTGTCAATAACATTGGACAAGATGAATTCCTGGAAAATATCCGAGAGTCAGATCTAAACTCGAAATGTTCCAGGATTAAAGTAAATTGCAGGAAGGTAATTAGTTATGTTCTCAGATTTTTCTTCCATTCCTTAATTATTTTTTTGATGATTAGCTATATTTAGAATATGTTTACGTATTAAACTATATGTAAACTAAAGTTACATATAAAAACATATTTCGAAAGAAAATATGACAACTGAACGCTATCATATTTTTAGTTTGGGGTGTTTATTTTTGTCATGTGTTTTTAGTTGTGGTATAAATAAGATTAATTAATGTATATTTGCGTAAGTAATTAATTAATATATTTATTTTTGTGTATGTGTTTTATTACTGTATTTGTTTTTGTATACTTGCGTAATGAAAACCCGAACGCCGAGTTTCCTTTAATGCCAAATCTTTCTTCTATTCCCCAACATTTTTCAAATGGTTAACTATATTTAGGATACAGTTACATACAGAAAGTATACATAATATTTACAAATATATCAACTATATTCACATAGGTAAAAGAGTTACTCTTTGGAAACTATGACAAATAATCGTTATAGTATTCCTTTTTTTGTTGATGTATATTTATGATTTATTTTTGTTTGTAGTCATGCTTTATTGAAACCAATATAAGTATATCTTTAATGTTTAATCAATCAACCAGAGTCCATCAAGTAAAAATCCTTTTTCTAAATGTTATGTCCTGTTCCTCTCATT
>NC_069003.1:36733741-36734551 GCF_001194135.2 Octopus bimaculoides
ATATATATATATATATATATATATGTATGTATGTATGTATGTATGTATGTATGTATGTATGTTTTACAAACTACAGTGTGAATTGGAGTACCCAAAGACCAATAACAAAAGATAAAATGGAATCCCATGACCAAGTTTGGTTATTAGTATCATCTCAAAAATTTCAGACTCTATTCTCTCCAACGCCACATGACCGCCACATCAGCAATGTTGATGTTAGCATTATGCTTTAAAACTACCCAAGACAGGTTCCTGTGCTAAACGTGCTCGGCAAAATTTGCCCTGTCATTACATAACCATATTGTGTCGCAACTTCATTTTGATCTGATCTGGTCTGGTTCTGTTCAACCCTGCCAACAAATCAAAAAAGAAGAGGACTCGTGTCTTTCAAACAGTACCTGATCCTAACAATTCCAAGAAATACCAGACAAGCCACCGATCCCACCCCGTGTATATTTTACCCAACAACAATAAGCAATATTAACACTTGAATCTTAATTATGGAAGCTATGAAATAACTGAACAAGAAATATATTTCCCCCCGTCGCCTTACTAAAATAAAACTGAAGGGTCCATCAAAATGTAGCTGATGACGAACGGAATCCCAGGCTTGACGTCATTCGCTGCGAGTTACTAAAGAGTGACGAACGTTCACCTCATACATTGTCTCATGAAGTCAATGGCCAGGGGAACGCTATTATCCAAATGTACACAAACACACATATATATATTTGTGTGTACATATATGTACGTACATACATACATGCATATATGCATATATATATATATATATATATATATATATATATA
>NC_069003.1:36735723-36740204 GCF_001194135.2 Octopus bimaculoides
TATATATATATATTTGTATATATATATATATATTTGTATATATATATATAGATAAGCCTGTATGTAGATATATATATGTATATACATATATAGATATATATTAACATGCCTCATCATATATATATATATATCTATATACAAATATGTATGTATGTATGTATATATATATTGAGCGAGTGGAACAGGTAAACTGTGTTACCTGTTCGACTCCACAATCCAGGTTTTTATTTGCATTAAATGCAATTTTTGTTGCTGTCAGATGATTAGCATTTTTTATGTATTTTATAGGATTGAATTTCTTTTACCCTCATTGTATATGTTAAAGAAACCTGAGGCCAGACGAAGCCAAAGCTTGTGTAATGAACTTTGCTAGCTTTACACAAGTTCCTTACATTTAATCTATTTGGTGTGTCACCTCTTTGTTCCTCTTACCTCTTGTGTTCTGGACAATACCATATATTGAGTTCTACACCAGGATATTAGTCTCACTATGACTAAGCAAAATATTTATATATACTGACATATATTCATATATATATATATATATATATATATATATATATATATATATACACACACACACACACACACACACACACATGTATATACACACACACACACACACACACGTGTGCCTACATTTGTCTATATTTGCACCTGGCCTTGTCTAAACCTCACCTGATAGTTGTAAACGACAATGTGTTGTTTGATTCCGGAGTGAAAGAAACCATCTTCTCTCTATTATTTATGGTCTTTTGGTGAATGTGTGTGTATGACTTTGTTTTATTTGTTACCATGTTGTACTATTTGACTTTTTGTTTTTTCCTTACACTTATTTGTTGTTTTGTTGCTACCAGTGGCACTGCATCAGCCCACAGCTTTTTTGGTGGCGCTCTCTATTGCAGGTGTATTGTGGGTCACAGCCTTCTTTTGCTGTGGCACCAGCACATAGGAGCCCTCCGCAAGATTAGGAATGTTCAGCTGGAGAAGGATGCAGGGGACAAGCCTGTAAGGACAACCTGCAAGGGGACAAGCCTGTAAGGACAACCACTCTTAGTTTGACCTGTCTTTTCCAAGTCCAGCAAACTGCCAGGAGTCTCAGTCTCCTGTTATCCCCATTATATATTATTATTATTATTATATATTATTATTATTATTATGATACCACTGGATGATGCAAAGATCACACAACTTTATTAACAAGAAAAATCACTTTTACTTACATAAAATAACGAACATGAAAATGTTAGAGCAAAGTGTTATTTTACTGGTACACAACTTTTGTGCTACCCTGTTATATTATACATACATATATATGTGTATATATATATATATATATATATATATATATATAAAGTTGGAAATTTTTTTGGTATTATTTATTCACCATTCCATGTTTCATTTGTTAATAGAAATCACAAAAGTTGTACTTGTCTAAACATGGAAGGATTTTTCTGTTAGAAACTTTTCAGGCAAAGAATGGAATGACACAAAATTTACATTTGGATGATGTGTTTAACACAACAACAACATCCAGGATTGTAATATTGGAATAAGCAGATGTGCTTCAAGAGGACACAGCTGGCTGTATAAACCCTGGTTGTATTATGCAACTATTTATCTATATATGTATATGTATGTGTGTATGCATACACATAGAAAGAGAGAGAGAGAGAGAGAGAGATACCTGTATATATGAACACATTCATGTGTGTCTATGTGTTTATATATACCATCATCATCATCATTTAATGTCCGTTTTCCGGTTGGACGGTAAAAGATGAGGATACAAAAATGACATACATCAGCTGGTAGACATTCTAGTATATATATATATATATGTGTGTGTGTGTGTGTGTGTGTGTATATATTATATATATATATATATATATATATATATATATATGTGTGTGTGTGTATAGTTCTTCCTCTTCCACAGACTCCATCTTCTTTGTGTAATTGACTCTATTTTATGCAGCTGCCATCATCCACACACAATTCCTGACCTTATTAATGCCGTCTCTTCTCTTGCAAACTGCATCCAATTCCTCTTACAACGCAGCTTTTCTCTCGGATCCTTTCTGCTGCATCATCCAGTGCACATTCAGTGAAACATTCTTTGTCTCCTTCTGCAATCAAACTTTTGGTTTTTCCTGCCATGTTGTGCTGCACACAAGCAGTCATGCCATTTGCCCTTCACTCTGAGACTGAGAAATACTTTTGACGTGAGAGCAGAGGTAGTAAAACTCCATGAATTATTTTTCTTCCACAGCACTCACTCACTCACTCCTGATTAAAACTATTGACTGCTTCTAGGGTACCTTCTCAACAAGAGAAAAAATCCATTCCTGGGGTACGCCCTGTGTTTAATGCTTTCGTACACTTTGTATCCATGAAGGCTGCTCTTCATACCCTCTCTACATCCATAGTTTACACTGACCACCCTGAATGGAATTTCTACCTCTTCCTCTTCTGCTTACTCAGTCTGGCAAATTTTCCTAATGATGCTAGACTCTTATTTTTTCTCTCTACTTTTCATAACTTTTTATTCTTGACTAAGTTTAAGTTTCTCCAGTTCCAGGTATTGCTTCCATGTCTGGAATTCCTTCTCCAAATTGTCCACAAATTCTGCTATAAGAACAAAGTCATCAGCATACAAGAGTTCCCGAGCCAGCTGCTCTTAAAGGACAAGAGAGGGCCGAGGGTTGAACCCCCCTTCCTGCACACTAAACTCATCACTTTGTTAGTTCTCTCTTTGTTAACCGCATCTCTGCAGACAGCTTCTATGCTATGTCCAGCTGCTCATCTGCCTCTCGCTTTCTCACAGTGTTCCTAACGCTTTCTCTCCACATCTACAAAACCTTCCATTCTATTCAATCCTGTCTCTCTATTCCAACTCTGTCACTTTTTGTGTGGACGATGCCTTACACCAACCACATACATTGATCGGAGGGCTTCGGCAA
Organism: Octopus bimaculoides; assembly: GCF_001194135.2. Taxonomy (NCBI): domain Eukaryota; kingdom Metazoa; phylum Mollusca; class Cephalopoda; order Octopoda; family Octopodidae; genus Octopus; species Octopus bimaculoides. The sequence goes on from NC_069003.1 coordinate 36,738,687, forward strand.
GTTGTCTTGTTGAAAGAAACTCCCAGTTTTTCTCTACAGGGCCTTATCTCCACTTTCTGTTTTGTGAAATTCTTCAAGTAATAACCATTCCCTGAAGAACTTCTGACTGTTCAGTATCCCTTTGACTTTCCCCATCTTCCTTCCTTTTCAAAGCTGTCTTCAGTCTCGGGTTCGATCACTAAGCATTATTCTAAAGTCCGTAATCACCAATGTTTGGTGATACATTCTTCACCTGGGAAAAGACTGCGTTCACAGCCATCTGTCTGTCCTGGTTTCTGATGAGAATGAAGTTCGTCTGCCTTTTGTTTGTTCACCTGCTTGGCAGGTAATCGGGTGATTACTTGGTTTCTTGAAGCTAGTGTCATAAATGTGTGTGTGTGTGTGTTAGATATACACTGAGCAGGTAAATTAATAAAATGATGTTTCAACAAGCAATTAAGTAATCTTGGCATTTAATTTGTGGAAACCTGTGTATGTTTGATAAAGCATAAAACACTATTTACACTTTCTGTATTAATATGGTTTATATAGAAATATATTTTTGAGATATCATCATCATCAGTTTTCTTAGCCATTCTTGCATGGGTTGACTGGGTCTTCTCCAAAACAGCATCTAACCATTTATTGTGTTCTTCTGTCGTTTCCTTTGCAAGCTTCTCCATCTCAGCTTTCACTACTTCCATCCGTGTCTTCCTTGTTCTACCTCTTCCTCTGTTTCCTTCTTCTTGTATCCCCCTGCCAATACAGTCTGATTCCTAATAATGTCTACTTTATCTCTCAATTTCTCTCTTACCACACCATTCACATACACAAACATTACACAACCAGTGCAGCCTCCAACCTTCATTCCTCTCTCACTTTCACTAATCCCCTTCATTTCTCTCCAACCTTCACAATGCTTGCATGGCTGAATGGGGTCCTCTCCAGTATTCACAGTTACCAATTATTGTCCAACACACACAACCATATATTCTCATCCAAAATGGAGACGAGTACCAAATGTTACATGAAACCAATGGTAGCCTTCGCAACCAACAAAGAATATCCACCAATGCAGTGTTGAGCACTCATTCTTACTGCTCAATAACATGTGTGTTTGTGTATATATGTATGTATGTATGTATGTATGTATGTGCGTGTATATATATACACACACACACGGGAAAACCGATTGTATGTTTATTGGATTTCTGAATTACCTGTTTCTTTCCCCCCACTACCCTCCACATCCTCATTCTCTTTTTCTACCTGACTGGGTACATCACCATCGAATATATTCTCCCCCCACCCCCTTTCTACCTGTATTCTTCATTTTCTCTTCTCGTTTCTTCCATGATTCTCTGCCTGCCATCCATTCTTATCATATCTACCTTTGCCTTCTGCACCCATTCATCACCTTCGTTTATATCTAAGGAATGTGTGTGTGTGTGTTTGTAGTTACACACACACACACACATATCTGCACGCACATAGACACACACACACACACACACACACACACACACACACACACACACA
>NC_069003.1:36740517-36742200 GCF_001194135.2 Octopus bimaculoides
TGTCAATGTTGGTCACATGATCTGAGTTATATATAACAATGAGAAGGTAAGCACAGTCTATTTCTTCTTCTCCCTTCCTCAACCTAATCCTGTATGTTGTTCTCTTTTTATTTATATATATTTTGGTGTCTTTTACATTGTTTTTTTTTTATTTTCTTCCAATTATCGCTGCTGCTGATAAAGCAATTTATGTTTAATTCTCGATAATACTATGACCAATAATCGAAGTTTTTTTAATGTTTGACCACAGACTCATTAACAATGAGCCATGATATGTAGAATTGTAACGGGGGGGGGGGAGTTGGGACGTTTCTGTGGGCTGTCCATCTTCAAAGAACAATAAAGAGACTTAGACTGAGAGAGAGAGAGTGAGAGAGTGAAAATAAAAAATGAAAGTAGGCTGTTGTGTATTGTAGCGTTTATAGACCCCAGTGTGACTTAAATGTACAAGAGGCTCTTGTTTCTCACCTCATTGTTTCAGGTTCAGTCCCACTATGTGGTACCTTGGGGAAGTCTCTTCTGCTATGACCTGTGGCAAATCAAAGCCTTGTGAGGGGGTTTGGTTGATGGAAACTGAGAGAAGCCCATTATATGGGTGTGTGTATGCTTGTCTCCATGTGAGTTGTAAACAAAAGTCCCTGTCACACTAGCAGTGTCATTCTTTTCCAGTATTCTGTGAAAACACATCTGACCATGGGAAAATCTGATTTATGACATTACAAAGTCATAACAAACTATTTTTATTTTTTATTATTATTTTGTGTCTTTTTTTATTATTACTTTGTTCATTTATAATTCAGTGAAAAATTGGAAGAAATTTTGAACCCTAATCCGTGAGGCTCCTCTTATATCTGAAAGTTTATCAGGTCATGACCTGACATAGATATACACATTAGATAATCGACTGATACTAAATCTATCATTTTTATCTGTCTATTTCTGTCTGTATATATCTTAGACACACACACACATATTTATTTCTTTATGCCCACAGGGGGGGGGGGCTAAACATAGAGAACAAAGGGATTAAGTCGATTACATCAACCCCAGTGCGTAACTGGTACTCATTTAATCGACCCCCGAAAGGATGAAAGGTAAAGCGGCACAGCGTGTCATTTCCAAATTTCTGGCAGAGTGAATTGTGTCATGGTGCTCTTTTTCTCAGGACGATGCCCAACTGACCCCACCATACTGTGTAGTCAATAAAATCAAAAACAAACAATGTGCATGTGTGAAATTGGAAATATAAAACGGTGACAATTTATGCATCACACCCTGTATATATAATATATATGTGAAGGTGCATGGCTCAGTGGTTAGAGCGTCGAGCATACAATCGTCGGGCTTTGAGTTCGAATCCGGGACCGGGCTGCGTGTTGTGTTTTTGAGCAAGACACTTTATTTCACGTTGCTCCAGTTCACTCAGCTGGAGAAATGAGTTGCGATGTCACAGGTGCCAAGCTGTCGGCCCCTTTGCCTTTCCCTTGGACAACACTGGTGGCGTGGAGAGGGGAGGCCGGTATGCATGGGCGACTACTGGTCTTCCATAAACAACCTTGCCCAGACTTGTGCCTGGGAGTGTAACTTTCTAGTCGCAATCCCATGGTCAATCATGACCGAAGGGGGTCTCAGCATATATATATATATATATATATATATATATATGTATATATATATAATAAT
>NC_069003.1:36744556-36748274 GCF_001194135.2 Octopus bimaculoides
TATATATATATGTGTGTATATATATATATATGTGTGTATATATATATATATGTGTGTATATATATATATATGTGTGTATATATATATATATATGTGTGTATATATATATATATGTGTGTATATATATATATATGTGTGTATATATATATATATATATGTGTGTATATATATATATATATATGTGTGTGTATATATATATATATATGTGTGTGTATATATATATATATATGTGTGTGTATATATATATATATGTGTGTGTATATATATATATATATATATATATAGTATGGAAAACGGACGTTAAACGATGATGGTATATATACATAAACATGTATATATATTTGTATACGTATATCCGCAGATAGATCATCATTATGATATATATATATGTGTATGTATGAATATAAATATATATACATGTATATTTACATATATGTATGTATATAATTATGCGTATATATATACGTATACATGTATATATGAATGTATTTATATATTATTCCTATAACACACACATATATATAGTTTTAGGGAAAAGAACGAAGTTTCATGATTTTAATTGGGTTTTTATCTGTAATTTTGGATTTTGTCCCTAATATTATATATATAAACTTGTAGCTGTTTATATTATTATTATTATTTACATATATATCTTGTGTGTGTATGTGTGTACATACATACATGCATACACGTCCACTCTGCTTGGTGGTTGGTGTCAGGAAGAGCATCCTGCTGTAACAACCCTACCAAAACAGTCACAGAAGTCTGGTGCAGGCTCCTGCCTGGCCAGCACCTGTCAAACCGTCCAACCCATGCCAGCATGGAAGGCAGACGTTAAACTATGATGATGGTATCTCTATAAAATCCATATTGCATTGCGACCAACAGGCAAGTTGTTCAATATCTACCTGTGGTAGATATGAGAATTCAAGGGTTTATACACCTGTTATGTGTCTGCCGTACACACACACACACACACTTAGAGGCTATGTTGCTGTGTGGGCGTGGCAAAGAAGTATATAGTAGAAAGTAGGTGGGTGCAGTGAAATGCGAATAGGGTGAGTAGCAGTAAGAGGAGAGAAAACAGAGGAGGAAAGAGAGACGTTATAAGCAAGGTGGGTTTGATATTCGAACCCTTGTCGTCCCTGATGAAACAGTCCTACCTTTGACTAAAAACCTATTCAAGTTTGAGTGAATGTATATTTTCCAAGGGTGTTAATTCATTGAGGTGTAACTGCTGTTTCTAGCGGGTCGTCGTGTAACCACTTCAGATGCTCCCTCATCGCTTCTTTCCTGGGAGAAGTGAGAGGCAAAAAGGGAACAACTGAAGCCTGTGTGTGTGTATGTATGTATGTGTGTGTGTGTGCGCGCGCTTGATGTAGGGGTGGGGTCGTAAGAGATGAAGAGTTAGAAAGAGGGAGAGATATCGCACGGTGGGGGTGGGCTTTAAGGAGGTTCTAGGGACGAAGAGGGAACGTTACCACAAATGCAACAGTTTTGAGTGATGGTAAGAGGTGTTTGAAAAAATGAGTTTTAATGAGAGAGGGGGAGGAGTTGCTGAGGTTAAGTGGTGGGAAGAGGAGATTCTCTAATTCTACCTATTTGTATATCTATCTACACCCCCCTCTCTCTCTCTCTATATATATATATATATATGAGAGAGATAAGAGTAAGGCCGGTGGTGACGGGGGGAGTTATTGAGAAAGCTAGTTAAGTGAACGTTATAATGAGAGTAGGGGGAGGAAAATTCAAATTAAATTTTAGGAGTAAGTGGTAGGGAAGTAAAAAGGGAATAGGTAGAGGAGGAGGAGGAAGAAAAGAGAGAGAGAGGGGGGGCGGTGAATTCGCAATGCCAGGTTGTTGGAGGCATAACCGCTTTGTATAACCTATGGGTTCCTAAGTTCGATCCTTGTTCCCGGCGGCTGTGTAAGAACGCAAGTAGAATTTGGCAGACGTAAGGTCTGCGTCAAACTGCAAATATATATATATATGTGGGTGTATTGTGTAACTGGTGTTGGTTTGTTCATGTCCCATGAATGAAGCGTTTCGGCAAATGGAGACCGATAAAGATCAAGTTCTGCGGTCGATTTGTTCAACTGAAACCCTTCCAGGCAGTGCCCCAGCATGGCTGCAGTCAAAATGACTGAGATAGACTTAATTCCACAGAAGCCAGAAATTCCCGTGACCCCTCGGGCGCTTATAATGTAAACTCCACGTGGTGAATGGTTTCTTTCGTTTTGTATACATAAAACACTCGCATATATTATTATATATCCGCGTTTTGTATATACACGCACGTGTGTGTGTGTTTATGTTTACAGTACTTAATGAAAACTAACGTAGCGGTTCGACGAGGAAAGATCGTCAAAATAAGGGTCAAAGTGAATCAAGTGGACTCGGGTTGAATGCAACAAGCAGAAGGATAGATGGAGAGAGATAGGGGTACTTGTATTACGGGTGGATGGAAGAGAAGAGTGAGGAAGGCCGAGGTGGGAGGTAAAGTGAAATTTAGAGGAGTGTGATGAGGGATGGGGAGAGGAGGAGGAGGAAGAGAGGGTGAGGAAAAGAAAGAGAAAATATAAACAAAACGAGGGAGGGAGAGGAATAGCGTGAGTGGCTGGGAGGTGGAGTGAAAGAGTGATAGAGAGACGGAGGTGTAAAGGAATGTATTGGGAGGAGGAGGAGGAGGAGCCGATTCGAGTTTTGTATTGATTGTTGGTTGACGTGACGACGACAAACGGTTGGACGGGTGTATATAGTCAAGAGAGATGAGGCTGACGGGTGTATAGTCAGTGTGAGAGAGAGAGAGAGAGATAAACGAGTGTTTTCAGTAATTCAGCGAGACTTAACGACGGATAGAAACGAGAGTGTCGGTTGTAACACGGCGACGATTGCATAGATGACAGAAAGGCAGTCCTGTCGGGTGTATAGTGTATGAGTGGGACGGAGAGACGGATGTTTAGTCAGATAAGTAAGGTTAAATGAGGCTGGTAATGGGCCGGGTGTATAGCCTGCTCAGCCAACCTGTAGTCAGGCAGGTAACGCAGAAACGCTTGTGTCTGTGTCTGATGTTTATGGAGACGTGTGTATTTATGTGTCTGGCTATATAGATGTAGTTTGCAGTGGATGTGTGTGTGTGTGTGAATATGGATGTATCTGTGTAAGATGTACGTTTAGCCCCAGGCAAGTCTTGATCGAGTAGACTTACGGATCAAAACATTCTGGCTTTGATCATTTCGGCTTCTTGTGTGTCGAGGGATAGCAGAGGATTTAAGGGAAATTCAACTGCCATTTCTACCAGGTCGAGCAAACAGTCACTTAGCTCTATGAATTTGTATGAAAGTGTGTGTGTGTAAGTGTTTATAATCACTTGACGCCCACTGAATTCGCTGTGACACCTGTTCTCCAAGCAAGGTAATATTTCCCTACGACCAGACACGTTTTCACGGAAGACTGGAAACGAACATCGCTTGTTTGACGGTGATCCTCCTTTTACAAGGATAAAATATAAGAGTGGCTGTGTTGTTGTGAGGAAACCCAGTGATGCAAGACTCTACATAATGGGCCAAGTACTTCAATGGTACTTTATTGTTATCGGCCCAGAAGGAAGAAAAGCAAAGTTGACCCGAGCGGAATTTGAACCCGGGACGTATTTATGATTGTTTTTTTTTTTGTTTCTTTTGTGTATGTGTTTGACAAAACCCCATGTTTTTTTTTT
>NC_069003.1:36748977-36752289 GCF_001194135.2 Octopus bimaculoides
ATTGATACGATGGTATTTCATACGATATCTCTCTAATGTAATATTATATAGAGCTGTCTCTGTGTGTGTGCGGGGACACATAAATCTATATTTACACACATATGTATGTAGACAAATACACATGCAAACACAACACACACACACACACACACACACACACAGAAATGCATATGCATAAATAGGTAGACTCGCACACTAATGGGTATATACGCATGCGTACACATAAATGCCCAAATACGTGTAGCTGTGTATGATGATAATAATAATAAACAACGACAGTAATCTTACACACACACACACACACACACACACACACACACACACACACACACACACACACACGCGCAGACACAACCTTGTAGGTGAGTGTTGAAAAACGTGACACGAACGAATGGCTGTATTTATTCAAACGATGGCAACTGCCTTGGTTCACACCCCACCCCTGCGTCTACTGGGAGCCGTCATGCAGCAAGTGTAATTGTCAAATGCTGACCCCTCGTGGGGCTCTCTTGTCATACGGCCCCTACACACTTCCTCTCAATTATGTCTTCAGTGATGAATGGAATGAATCCTTAAGAAATTCTAATTTGGTTCGCTTTGGATATTGGTGTGTGTGTGTGTGTGTGTGTGTGTGTGTGTGTGTGTATATAATATATAAGGAGTGTGTAAACCAATCACGTTGTGTGTGTGTGTGTGTTTAGACGTGTATTATACATGCTTATACATGTGTGTGTGTGGAGGAGGGGGTTTGTCAGTCAACAGCAACGATTGTTCGACATTTCTATTAGAATGAAAAACAAATTAGATGTTGCAGGTGTAACGCAAAATCCCTTTCCTAGCTGCAGACCCCTTTTCTAGTTGTTGGTGCCTGGGTGTACCTAAGACTACATTGGAGAAAGCCTTTGCCTTTCTTAAAATACTGTAGAATGTAATTTGAGGAACATTTGGTTGTTATTTCTAGCAGGTCAGTCGACCACAAAGAGGCTCCTTGAATTCTTGGTTCGAATGTGTTAAAGGAATCTTTGTCAGTCAATGAAATCTGAGTTTTCTTCCGTTTTTTTTTTCTTAGTCCAGCCCCTACAGTTGAGGAGTCAACCAATGACCCCCCACAGCGGTGGTGCTGTGGCAGGGCGGTGCCCCAAATGAACCCAGAATACCAGCACCGACTCACTAAAATATTTTTGATTTCTACCCCACTCGTAATTCTTTCTAATTTTGGTATAAGACCAGTAATTTTGGAGGAAGGGGCCAAGTCGACTCCATCGACCCCAGGGCTCAACTGGTACTTATTTTGTTGACCCAGAGAGGATGAAAGGCAAAGTCGAGCTCAGTAGCATTTGAACTCAGAACGCAAAGCCTGACGAAATAACGCCAAGCACTTTGTTCGACGCGCTAATCATTCTGCCCCTCGGCGCATTCTCCTTGTTTATTAATGACAATATCTTTATGCCCTTAACTAACTACGAGGAATGGTTGTAATTAAATTTCAAATTGAATGTCTTGCTCCACCCTTCCCTTCCTGATTCTTAGCGATCCCTTAAATGTGTGAGTATGCTCCTGCTTGGGCACAACAATTTTTTTCACTATCATGATAAATGACCCATGCTATTGAGTAGAACAAGTTATCTGCCCCTTTATCATTGCTCCCTCCCCTAACGGGGAAAAAAAACTAATGAGACCCAACGTTATCCGCTGTGTGCATCCTCTGCACCGACTCACAGTGCTCTAGCTTTGCAGTTTCGTTTTTTCCCTAATTAAAGAGAACTCTTATCTAGGACCTACCATGGAAGCCCACCGTCCAGGACGCCCCTGGACGCTAAAGGGCAGGTGCCCTCTTCTGATGTCCTTCTCCGACATAGAATGGTCCCCATCCTGTTTTTCGTTTTCGCCGCTCTCATGTGTATGCATGTGTGGTGAATGTAAGCGTGCGCGCGAGCGTATATAATATTGTCTGTATATACACACCCATACCTCTACATAGGTCGGTGTTGAACTAAGTAGCAACGCTGTTTAACCCCAGGTCAATCCTCTTAGAGTGGGCCTATGATCAGAGTTCCTTCCATGACCTCTCATCTTATTTTCTTTCCATATATTCCTCAACTTTTATATAGGACGGCAAAGTAATGGTTTTAAGGGACAATTCAACAATTTTTTCATCAGGTCGAACTATTCCACGGAGGGTCCCATACCAGGGTATGAATTTCGTTACTACTACTTACACCTGTTTGACATTAACCCGGGTGCCTCTTGCTACTTGCAAAACTATTAATAAGAAACGAACGCATCTTGCTGAGCCTTGCGCGTGTAGGAAAGAGAGGTGGGGGGTGTGCGTGTGCGTGCTGGCGTGAAAGATACCTTTTTATACTTGCGACCAGGTTCGACAGCTAAGGGCAATAACTCGCTCAGTATGCGCCGAGTTATCTTTCCTCTCCTAAAAAAAAAAAAAAAAGAAAAAGCCAAGCCATTTTCCTATTCGTTTGATAAGGGTTTCATCTTAAAAGCCCCTTCTATCAAATATCAAACCAGTTATTTGTTGTCAGATACCTGTTTGTTTGCCATCGATTAACCCTAACCCTAACCCTAACCCACGCGCTGTTGACTTAATAAAAAAAAATATCGATTCATGCAATAATCGAATCGTTCAAAATAGAACTCCTGATCCCTCGTTTGTTGAAGTTTTACGTTTTATTTCTTTAACACTCCCCCTCCCATAGTTCGGCCCCTTATTAATTGTTGTTGTTGTTTAACCCCAGTTCAGCTCTAAACAAAGAAACTTGTTACACCTGGGGCCATGTTATATTACCTGAAGTTCTCTTTTCTTCTCCCCTTTCTCCACTCTCCCTCTTCCACTGCCTTCCTCTTGTGTTTTATATGAAGATTTGGCTGCTATTTCTAGATATTCGCACTACTATATTGGCTCGTAAAAAAAAAAAAATTCTTTTATTCTTTTCGTGTGGGACGATTGTAAAGCATTGTGTTGCAATTGAACTCCTCTGTGTGTGTGGTGTGGTGTGTGTGTGTGTGTCGTGTCCGACCGACATCGACATGTAATGTTATGCTGACATTTCTTCGCAATAATCAAGATAAAAAGTGTGTCAGCGTCGATGTGGTAAACAACTCTGACAGTGGCCGAGGTGTTGCTCGATTGAGGCCGGTCTTGGCCGACATAACATTTGTAAACAACCAGTACCGGGCCTGCTCAATTAACACCGGACAATCATGTGCAGGTTCTGCTCCATTAAGGTCGATCTGGGATTTACACGGCAACCATAATAAACCCTGGTGTAGGGCTGCCGCCACAACCAAGCTAAC
>NC_069003.1:36752333-36753638 GCF_001194135.2 Octopus bimaculoides
AAAAAAAAATCGGCTACACTGTTTCGAGTTCGATCTCAGTGGTTAGCAGCTTGAGCAAGTGTCGGGTCGACGAATGCTTTTTGTGCTGAGAAATTTAGGGAGACAGCAACTGACGTGGAAGACCGCTCAAGGGACCGTTTCTGATTTGAGGGTGAACGGTTGGGGGAGGGTGATAGATTGACAGCATTAATCGGTCGTGGGGGCGGGGGCGGTGGAGGGGTAACACCCACGCCACCTAGTGGTCCTTGGGTGAATTTTAGCGAATACAACTATGCTGCAAGTATTCAGGTCCGGACCCAGTCATAAGGGTCAAGGGTAACTAAGCCGTTAAAAACAGTTACAGAATTCATTGGACCGCGTTCATATACAAATAGGTCCGGTTTATCTGTCAGGGTAGAATATACCCGATCCCGGGTCAACCCTGATCGAACAGGTCTGGGATCAGACATTCCAACCATGGCCACTGCGTCTGTTTGTTTGTTTATTTCTCAAGGCATTTAATGTTCGATGTTTTTCTCTTTTAAGATGCCTGGTGGTGATATGACAAGAGTTGTTCGAGCAGGGATTAAATGCCTCGTGGTATTTAGTTGTGAATCTCTGCCCCGTGAGTTCAAATGTCGGGCCAAATGGTGTAATTGTTGGACCGTGTCCGAATATTGCTTTCCAGCTTTCTTCTAAATTCCTGACTGGAAGAGTTCATCCGCCTCTGCTTCGTTCAATGATGCCACATCGTACTTCAGGTACTTTTAGTAAAGTCCGCCACACTGTTGTGAGCACTCAGGCTAGATATTCGGTTTGAAAGGGAACTCCTCTTTCACCGCAACCCCTTCGTGTCACGAATCTCGGGAAGGCACTGGAAAAAACAGAAGGGCAAGGCTCATGGGTGCTGCCGTTACCCGTTGGACTAAGTTCTCGAAAAAATAGATAGAATAGAATAAAATAAAATAATGGGGGCGTCGTGCCGGAGATCGAAACCGTTTCTTCACGATCCGCAGTTTTGAGTTTGGTAACCTCTTATTGCATCACACAAAACGAATACAATATCGATCTTTTCACAGTTAAGAACAATACCGATGTTTGCTGTGTGTGGAGGGGGAGGACCGTAGGTGTGTGTGTGTGTGTGTGTGTGTTTGCGACAGCGTGTCCCTTTGTGAGATAAAAACGTGTTTTCCCTGTCCTGCTCTGGTCTGCGTTATAATCTTTGTGTGTGTGTGTGTGTGATATAGTTATATATAAATATATTTAAATATATGTTTATATGTATGAATGATACGTACATGTGCATATTTATATGTACACATATAT
>NC_069003.1:36754249-36756015 GCF_001194135.2 Octopus bimaculoides
CCCCCCCTCTCTCTCTCTCTCTCTCACACACTCACCATGCTACTTTGTCGTTAGACTCGCAGCCTTTGATGTTTCACCGATGTGTTTCAGTCCAGCCAAATCGACCCCATTAATTATTTTTTCAATCTCTGTTTACCGGAAGGCTAAGTGATACACCCCCGAGTTTTCCATGGAGTAAACCGAAACCTAGACCAAACCTACACGAGATGTACGGCGCCAGGCTCCTGCACGTGGCCCACCTACCATATTGGTCATCCTGAGGCTATTCTTAGACACGTTTGTCTAAGTTGCCCTGCCGTGGATCGAACCTGGAACCAAGTGAGTATAAAGCGACGTTCTCTGATACATAGTTGAGTATAGGGAATGTGTGTGTGTGCTGATCCTATAGGCGGGTGATGGCTTAGTAGCATGTACCATTGTTTGGCTGTGTGAAGGTCCTTCGAAGTTACAATCAGACATAACTACCCACCTGCCCATCTCTTCCTTGAACCAGTGGTGTATGCAGTGACAGGTGGAGAGAGGAAGAAAGAGTAAGACTCAGTTGGTGCTCATTTACAGCTGAGCAGACTGACGCACCGGAAAATGAAGGGCTTTAGTAGGGCCACAACGCACCCCCACCTCACCCACCAATCTAATCATTGAACCTACGAACATAAGATCCATGAGCCGAACTCTTTCACCACTGGGCTTACACATCCCTAACAGAAATGATAAAACTTGCTTTCTCTCCCCCTTTCCTCCTCTTTGTTCCTCCCTCTCTTTCCTTCTTTTTCTCCCTCCTCTTTCTCTGTCTTGCTCTCATCTTCCCCTTCGTCCCTTCCTCCTCATATTTAACACCAAAAATTAACACAACCTTGTCAGTTCACTAGAATTTCAAGAAGTCTCTTAAAACAAAACAAAAAAAAACAACTCGCTCCGATCGGGTTTGTCTCCAAGACTCGATTCCCTCAGAAATGGTTAAACCTAAAAACATGATTTCTCTTGAAATTCATCAAATTTCACCCCAAAAAGTTAACAAAAGAAAACTAAGCGAGTCTGTATAGACAGAAAATCAAAAATATAATTTTCGTTACATTTTTGTTTCTCTGTTTTTTTGCCAAAACAAATATTTTCTTAAACGTATCTAACTATTCGGACTCATGCGAACACGGAGAAATAGATGTTAAAATGAGGTGGTGGTGGTGGTGATGATGATGATGATGGTGGTGGTGGTGGTGTGCTAATATTTCTAATTAGTCTAAATTAATTATTTTTCTAATCAACAATTTCTTTTTTCAGTGTCTGTTTGGAATGTATGTGTGTGTGTGTGTGTTGAGCTAAAAAGAACAATGTTTGTATCGGCCTGGGCTGACCTTTACCTTGTAAAAATATACCGGTGTACAAGATCTCATTGAAACTGTGGTCTGTAACTTCGAAACGCGTGTGTGTGAATGCATTTATATCATCATCATCATCATCATTGTTTTAACGTCCACTTTTCCCTGCTTGCATGGCTCAGGCGAACTGTAGACGAGGCAGATTTACGATGCCTGGATGCACATCCTGTCGCCAACCCTCACCTCTATCCGAGTCAAGCAATATTTCCCCAAGGCCCAGATATGCTTTGCAAGCAAAATGACATCACTCGTATGGCGGTGATGTTCGTTTACAACCATCACGTGCAGTGGAGACAAGGAGTAGACACACACACACACACACACACATACATGCACACACACACACATATATAAGAACTTCACATATATGTGGGAGGTGTATAATTATAT
>NC_069003.1:36757121-36761596 GCF_001194135.2 Octopus bimaculoides
TATATATATATATATATATATAGATCAGTATAGATATGTGCAATATGTGTAGATACACACACACACACACACTCAAATACACACACACGCGCAGTTTGCATTCCAAATTCCATTCGGTAACATTGCCCGAAAAACTGCGCTGCGAGATCAAATCCGGAAGTATCTGTATACGTAAACACACACACACACACACACACACACACACACACAAAAGGTGGTATGTTTCTCCTTTCCTTTCTTTCGTCCACACCGTCGTCTAATTTCTCTCTCTCTCTCTCTCTCTCTCTATTCTGTTTCCCCCTCCGCTGCCATCCTGTTCTCTCCTCTTCCTCTCCCTCTCATTATTACTCCACCTCCCCCTTCCCTCTCACTCTCCATGTCAGGGGGTGTGGTTACGCAATATCAAACGTCGACATTCACGCATTACGCAATCTCCCTCCACGAAAAACCTGCTCAAACGCCTCCCACTTCTCTCCTCCTCCTCCTCCTCCTCCTCTCACTCCCGCTTCTTTTCTACCGTCACACACACAATCGTGGCCTGTCTGCAATCAGACACCGTCTCACACACACACGCGTGTGTGTGTGTGTGTGTGTGTATGTATGTGTGTGCTTACTACTACAAAGGTATATTAAGTATCCGTTTCTATTTGTGTGCTCAGAATAGAATGTATTTACACACACACACACACACACACACACACACACACACACACACACACGTTTCGACAGCCATCCACAGTTGTATGCTTCTTCTTCACGTCCGCACGCCAAATGTCACATTGACACGTCTATCAAATTATATACACTCACTGCAGACGATTCATATATATACACACACACTGTATTGTGATGTAATAAATATTACAAATGTACTGCTACGGAGATATTTGCCCTCACCTACTCGGCTTTTCGTATGGGCAACCATGTTTTGTGGTGTGTGCCTATGACTCGTGTTTATGGTTCGATCCCAGTGTGCGGCACCCTGGGCAAGAGTGTTCTATTAGAGTAGCCCAGTGGCTGCCTAATGCCGGCGGCGAAAGGAATTTGGTAAACGGTTACGGTGGTATGTATGTATGTATGTGTGTGTGTGTACCTACCTACGTACATATATATGTATCTACCTCTCGTTATGTGTGTATATATAGTAAGAAGCTTGCTTCCCAATCACATGGTTCCGGGTCCAGTCCCACTGCGAGGCTCTTTGGGCAAGTGTCTTCTATTATAACCTCGGATCGACCAAAGCCGAGTAGATTTGGTAGAGGGAAACTGAAAGAAGCCCGTCGTATGCGTGTGTGCGTAATTCTTCCCCCACTACACCGCTTGACAACTTGTTGGTGTGTTTACGTCCCCGTAACTTAGCGGTTCGGCCAAGTGACTGGTAGAAAAGGGTACCAAGCTTTCCAAAAAAATATACGTGTTGCTAACGAATCATTCTGCTAAAAATTGTTCAAGGCGGTGCCCCAGCATGGCCGCAACCTAACGACTGTAAAAGGTGTGTGTGTTTGACTTGGTATTCCTTGCTTGTTATGCGTTGAGTGAACCGGTGACAATGCTTAGGTTCGTTGTTGAGAGAGTGACTGGTTATGTTTCTATGGACGTCTGTAGAATAACGCAAAGATTTAAGAATTGGTCCTTTCGTGGAAACCAGGTATGGGTTGATGGCAGGAAGTGCATCTGGACGTAATAATCCCGCGCAAATATATGCCCGACCAATCAAATGCTTCCATTGAAAACGGACCTTACTAAAGTGTACGTGTGGATTTATGCATGTATTTACACGTCCACAAAATGTCATATTGACATGACTACACACACGCACATATGTATGTATATATATATATATATATATATATATATATATATATCATCATCATCATCGTTTAACGTCCGCTTTCCATGCTAGCATGGGTTGGACGATTTGACTGAGGACTGGTGAAACCGGATGGCAACACCAGGCTCCAGTCTGATTTGGCAGAGTTTCTACAGCTGGATGCCCTTCCTAACGCCAACCACTCAGAGAGTGTAGTGGGTGCTTTTACGTGTCACCCGCACGAAAACGGCCACGCTCGAAATGGTGTCTTTTATGTGCCACCCGCACAAGAGCCAGTCCAGGGGCACTGGCAACGATCTCGCTCGAAAATCCTACAGGAGCCAATGTATATATATATATATGTGTGTGTGTGTGTAAATTTATATTTATACACGTGTGTACTCATAGACATCTAGTAATATGCATAATATTTACGTATACACACACACACACACACACACACACACACGTGTGTGCACGTTAATATGCATATATGTACACACAAATATGCATATTCAGACTTGTAGTGATATACACAGGTGTGTATATAGACAGGTCTATGTGTATATAGACAGGTCTATGTATATAGACAGGTCTATGTGTATATAGACAGGTCTATGTATATAGACAGGTCTATGAACTCAGGTGTGGCTGCGTGGGTACAGCGTTTATTTCTAATCTACAGGGTACGGTTTCAGTCCTACTTTGTGGCAGCTTTGGCAAGTGTTTTCTACTGTCGATCTGGGCTTGATTCAGCAGATGGAAACTGAAAGAAACCTCATGTAGCCGTATGGTAAGAAGCTTGCTTCCGAACCACGTGGCTCCGGTTTCAGTCCCACTGTGTGGCACCTTGAGCAAGGGTCTTCTACTATATCCTAGAGACCGATAGAATAAATACCAGGCTTACAAAGAACAAGTCCTTGGGTCGATTTCTTTGACTAAGAGGCGGTGCTCTAGCATGGCCACAGTCAAATGGCTGAAACAAGTAAAAGAATATATATATATGTGCGTCTGTATATATGCATGTATGTAGATTCTTTTCTACGTTTCAGTGCTAAGGCAGTGGCGGTGCTGGGGCACCACTAGTGTAATCACCTTTTCGAATGGCCGGTCTTATGTGATTGGCTTTTGGTGAAGGAACAAGTTGGACATTGCTGCCCTCTATTGAGTCTCTTGCTTTGATATTGCTTCATCTGCGATCTTGGACAGCAAGAGGTCAAGTGGTTTCTTGAACCCCCACTCCCCACTCCATGAAGATCCTGCAAATGTTTTGGCAGGGCGTTAGATAGCTCTGGGCCCTTGAATCCAAAGCTATTGCAGTACATGGCCCTCACGCTAGACGAAATAGTTGGGACTTTGGAACGGTGCCGTGACGTCCAGTTCGGGGGTCTGGTATGGCTCTCGATTCCAAAGTTCGGTCCCAGCCACTCCAGTATCTTCCACACAGACACACGCATCACTGCATTACCTCTCCTGTCTCTGCTCCAACGAGTAGACTCACAGCCCTTTCACTCTCTCCCAGTCGCTCAGCTGTTCCAGTGATGCAATCTTTACTCGTCTAGTATCTCTGAACCGCCTCAAGTACCGCTATTAATCCGACAGTGTAAGGTGACCACAGTTGAGAGCAGTAGTCCAGACGGCTGAGGACGAATGTCCTCCATAGGACCAGCATAGTTTCCTGGTCCCTAAAAATTCCTGAAGCCCGTGCCCCAGCTTGGCCGCAGTCGAATGCCGGAAAGAATTAAAAGTAAATATAAAGGCGCGTGGCTCAGTTGTTAGGGTGTTCAGCTGGCGATCGTAAGGTCGTACGTTCGATTCCTGGCAGCATGTTGTGTCTTTCTACACTTTTACTTCACAAAGCTCCTTCGTTGTAACCGACGGAGGGCCACTGAAGTGTGTGTGTGTGTTTCTTTTTCTTTGTAAAGCTGGCTTTCGGTGGTCATCCGGCATGCTAGAAATAACAGTCGCATGTCTTTCCAACAACACTGTCGTCTTAAGTAAATAAAGTCATGTCATCAGTATTAAAGTTGGTGGCAAGTTGATCGCCGCTTTGGCGCCTATGATCAATTGTCCGCCTACGGAACTAGGAGTGACCTGGGGTTAAACAACAACAACAACAACACTGTACGGATTGCACGAGCTGGAAGAGATGCCAAACTAATCTGGGATAGGTGAACCTAACCAGTGTGTGTATGTATGTATATATATATATACACACTCAGTCTCACACACATACACACACACACCTACCTACCTGGAAGTAGAGAAAGTACTTAACCGAACCCGTCGGTCTTTTTATGTAAGTTACACATTTTTTACGTAAGATCTCTGATCCCCACTTCTCTCTTTCTCTCTCTCTCTCTCTCTTGTTATATATATGTATACACACACATATATATATATACATACATATACACACACACACACACGATATATATATATATATATATATATATATATATATATATATATATATATATACACGTACGTGTGTGCGTGTTCATAGCTCTTACGTCATTTCTCTTCACACACTCCCTTTCTCTCAAGCCTTTTACCACCACCACAACCACACACACACACACACACATCTGCGTACACATGCATATACACACATCGATGAATATCACACACACACACACACACACACACACACACACACACACTC
>NC_069003.1:36763838-36766100 GCF_001194135.2 Octopus bimaculoides
ATATATATATATATATATATATATATATATATATATATATATATAAAGTGTGTGTGTGTTCACCACCGTTTGACAACCGATGTTTACGTCCCTGTAACTTAGCGATTCGGCAAAAGATAACGACAGAATAGGTGTCAGGATTTAAAAAGTACGGGGGGTCAATTCATTCGACTAAAATTCCTCAAGGCAGTGCCCCAGCATGGCCGCAGTCTAATTCCCGAAACAGGTATAGGATAGTGTCCCCCTCCAGCTTTTCCAGCTGACTAGAAAGTTTTGCCATTGGGGTCTCATTCACCCGAAATACAGCTTTTAAGAGCAAATCCTTTCCGACCTACATTGTCTTTAACTGGTTCTCAATCCCCCTTTTATTTTTCCTTATGGACCCATTAAGTTCCCATTTTACTCGGATGGACCCCTATAGCCTTTCAATTTTTAAAATTTTTTTTAAAAAAATCCCCTTGTATTTTTATAATTAAATATTATTAACAGCTGTATGAAAAAAGTTATTAAACTATTTTGTGCTTTGTACAAACATAAGCAATTTAAACAAAATCTTGTGGATCCCCAAGGGTCGTAGATGGACTCCTGCAGTGAACCACTGGTTTATAGCATCTAAACCCCTTATCAAATGATCATATTGGAGTTATCTACCTTGCTGTTTGGTTCTTCTTAGATTTTAGACGGCCGATAGGGAGTTTTTGTTTATTAATAATTTAGATAATATCAAAGTTATTCAACTGGCTGGATTACATGGGTGAGAAACCCCCCTCCCTCCCTCAACACCCCTTCGAGAATGTCCCCTAAAGAAGATTGTCGGTACACACACACACACACCACCACCATGTATATATATTACATATATATACATGCACAAAATATACATGGATGCATGCGGACATACGTGCGTTCGCTTACATGCAAGCTCCTGCATGTGCACACATGCAACAAACAGGCACGTGATCTGCAAATCTATAATTACACAACACAAGAACGAACACACACACACACGCGTTCTATGCCCCACGCACCCGTACAGTTACGTGTGTACACGCACCTACACAACTAGTATACACACACACACACACACACACACTCTTAGGTGCACAGAACATACAAGCGCAGGCGCAGGCGCACACACACACACACACACACACACACACATGTACGTACAAACGAACATATATATGCAACGCACACACATACACACATGGTGAGGCAAGCAATTACTCACGCACATACATGTATACATACGCGCGCACACACTTAACTGCTATCATCATCATCATCCTCATCATCGTCACTGTTAGAGCCACCACCGCTGCCGCCAGCATAATTTATAAAACAAGCACCACCACTACCACCACCTCCGCCACCACTTTCGAAACTCAACAACCCACACGTCATACACCATGACTCACATTTGAGTATCACCCAACACTCACACTTAATCCGCCGCACTCAACTCAATAATTCATTCATATATTTCACTCACTCACTCACTCCAAAATATTTTAGCATTTGCTGTTAATTAGATGTTTGTGAGGGGTGTGGGGCACGGTGAGTGCGCTTGCATAGTCCTGTTTACATAGTTTGGTTGCTGTGTGTGCATGTGTGTATGTTATGAGCACACACACACACGTAGATAGATGTGCGTGTGTGTGTGTGTGCATGCGTACAGATATATAAAGTTAGACGTATATTTACACGTATATACATTTGTATGTGTGTATCCGTGTGTGTGTGTCCGTGTGTCCGTGTTCATGTGAAGAGCTAATTATGTAATTATTAGCCGCAGTTAAAGTACACCAGTTGTAATAAACCGTTCGCACACACACACACACACCGATATATGTGTATGTGCGAGATCAACTGATATTCGTATGTATTTATATATACATATATACACAAACTGGCGCGCGAGCACACTTGTATAGGCACTCGCCTGTAACTGTATATAATATACATTATTAAGATTTCAACACCCACGCACTCAAATTTAAATGGGTTTCATTGAAAAACTGTCACAGACAACAAAAGCTTAAACACTCACACACACTTTGACATAGATGCTCAATTAGGTAGACTCTGGCCTTGAGTACCGAATTACATAAACGCTTTGGTAATGTGTTTGGTTGATTGAATGAAGAAAACTAAAAGACCTGATACGATCCGGGAGAAAGGGAACAAGGAAAGCAGAAGAGATTTTAATGAGAAACTTCTCTCTCTCTCTCTCTCTCTCTCTCTCTCTCTCTCTCTCTCTCT
>NC_069003.1:36766328-36770891 GCF_001194135.2 Octopus bimaculoides
GAGAGAGAGATGCTTGTGTATATATATGTAGATAGATAGATAGATGTATTGCATATATGATATATCTTGAGAGGTGCATTGATATTGTTACGTTCTGAGTTCAAATTCCGCCGAGGTTGACTTTGCCTTTCATCCTTTCGGGGTCGATTAAATAAGTACCAGTTACGCACTTGGGATCGATGTAATCGACTTAATCCCTTTGTCTGTCCTTGTTTGTCCCCCTCTATGTTTAGCCCCCTGTAAGCAATAAAGAAATATACATCTGTGTACTATATAGTATATATGTATGCACATGTGTGTGTATATTAGATGTATGTGTATACATGTGCATACACACATACACGTGCATACGAAGGCAGCTGAACACGGTGAATCTGTGGACAGACGTGACGGGTTCGATCCCATTGCACGATACCTTGGCCTTCACTTGTATATTTATATCTTTTAGTTTTTGTTTGGAGGGAAAGCAGCCCCTACGACCCTTCGCAGGGCCTCCAACATTTGTGAGAGGTTGGGTGGTTAGGATCCTCAGCCAAAGGCCTGATCCGAATGCCTTGTGCGGACTGCAAAAAAGGCACCCTAAGGGGAGGGAGTTTGACCGAGGGCTTTATAGACGGAAACAGTGCGGAAGCCTGACATATCCGTTTGTATGTTTATGTTTATCGGTGTTTGAAATTGTCTCTCTTTATATCAGTGTAACACAGCGATTCGGCGAAAAGAAATCGATAAAATGTAAACTAGAGTGGGTGTTTAGAGACGATTTGAGCGATTAATTTCCATTTAGCCGATGCTCCAGCTTGGCCATAGTACAGTAGTTGCTGTCAGAAACGAGAGAGAGAGAGAAGGAAAGAAAGAAAGAAATGGTTGATAACGGACACGAATGAATGAATGAATGAATTAGCTGAGAGAGAGAGAGAGTTATTCAGTCAGTCAGTCAGAAAGACAGACACTGGGAAAGTTGGATGGATGGTAGAACCAGGTAAAAGCAGGAAGACGGAAATAATTTTATAGGGAGAGAGAAAAGAAAAGAGGGACTCATAGCAAGTAAGTGAACCTTTCTAATACCCCCTCCCCTTCATTCAATCTTCCCCCCCCCATTCACACACATTCATGCATGCATACACACGCTTGTATGTGTTTGTGTATATATATATATATATGTGGGTGTTTGTATTTGTGTGTGCGATGTGTAATTTGGTTACCAAATATTCAATCGTGACCTATTTGTGTGTTAAAGTTAATCCATCGCCGGTTCATCGCGAGCAATTTGGTTCTTGGGTGATTTAAGGGTTCACCCAACACTGCTTGTTGCAAGCATTTGGGAAGGCCAGGATCGCCGGTTTGACAATATTTTCATTCTTCCGTTCCTCTCAGGCTCCCCCTCAAGTCAGCAAAAGCCACTGAAGCGACTCCCTCGATTCTCGGGGGCCGAATCCTTCCTCCCTGGTTTAGCAAATAGAAAATACATTCACGTCCAGTTTGTAAACAAACTCCACACACAAACGGTCCAAAATCTCATCTACACATCGCCGACAAAATGATGATCAGAACCAACGATATGCGCTACATTTCTGCTCCATTTCCTCAGGGTTACACATTTCCGTCGCACTTTGGCGGAGGAGGCAGTTTATCCGAGGACCAGGAATGATCTTCGTGAAAGACTAACCTGTCTTTTAGTGAATAGTATTTCGCCATTACCCCCGTCCCTCTGCCGAATCGATGCGTGGGTCACGCAAAACTCGGAGTAATGAAGGTGAAATACACCTCAATCGCCAGTAATTGAGTAAGCTCTGTGTGTGTGTACGTCTTTATATACACACATATATGCATACATATACATACACACACGTATGTGTATGTGTATATATATATATATAGATAGATAGATAATGTATGTGTATTTACTCGCGCATGCAGGCGCACGTGGTAGAAGCCGCTTATTATGATCACTTGCTCTTTGTGTGTGTGTGTGTGTGTGTGTGTATAAATTTTATATATGCACATACACACACACCGGTTTCTCTGTACCTATGGCCTCTCAGATTTCTTGCTAGATGGAGTAGAAAAGCACACACACATACATGTATATAGACACACACAACACGAAACGGTGAAGGCGGTGGTTTTCGTTCTCTCCATTTATTCCTCACACACACACACACACACACACACTACTCGCAGTAGCTACTATTACCACCACCACCACCACCACCACCACTACTACTACGTCTATATTATCTATGATAATCTCTTATATTATTATTATTATTATGTAATGTTTTTCAAGTTTCGCCGAGCAAATTATCGAAAGTCAACCAAGCGACTCCGTTCTTCGCTTCTTTTCTGCCTCGCTTAAAAGTACATCTATTATGCTGTCCTTGTTGTTGCTGCTGTTACTGCTGCTGCTGCTGTTCATACGGGGGGGGGGGGTCTTCCATATTTTCGTTGTTCTTTCTAATAATTTAGAAACAAAACAATAAACCCTACACCTCCTCCTTCTCCTCCTCCTCCTCATCATCATCATTATTCCTGCGAGGCTGTACCTGTTGTTATTGTTTAACCCTGGGCAGGCCGGAGGCAAAGAATACATACACCACCGATCTTCGGCGTAACAAAATCCCTAAACCCAACCCTAACCCTTTCCACCGGGTGTACATATTCTTTACCTTCGCCCTTGGCAGATCCACCGTGATCAAAGCCGTTCCAACCGTGACCTTTCCGTATGCTTCATGATGCAGTGTATCCAGGATTGCGTTATTCAATGTGACTTCACGCGTTAAAGGGTAGGCTGTGTAGTTTGATGAAGTTTCGGCTGTTGTTTCTAGCACATGGACTAACCACCTTAGTTTGGCGTTTAGTCGTCGTTAAGCCCTCAAATCTCCCCTCATCGGGTGAGAGCATGCCAGCCGCGACCATCCCGTTTTCTATAGAAAAACGGGAGCCACATAATTGAAAGTGTGCTTTTTGTTGTAGAGAAAAGCATTAAGCGTCATTGGAGGGAGATTTGGCTGCTATTTCTGTCTGAGTAACCACATTCAAACTTCGTTGTTTGGTGAAAAAGAAAAGTTGAGGGCTTTCGTTTGGTCCTAAAACAGCCCAGATCATCTAGATTGATTACTGGAGTTCCAGCTGTGACCATCCCGTCTTTTTTTGTGTCCACGTAACTACCTCCTCCTTAATGAATTAGCATATAAGTGACTGAGTATTTCACAGACGCGCGTACCTTTCATGGAATTCAATTCTCAAACAGAATCAACACCACTAAGGCTTCACAAGACTTTCCCTTTTGAAATGAAACTCCAGTCCATCTGACGGGTTTCCATGCAGTTTCCGTCTACCCACTTTCATTGACAAAGTATAGGTCGACCAGAGATTATGGAAAATGACAGTTGTCCAAGGTGGCATGTAACGGAATCGAAACCGAAACTTGAAAATTGCGAGGCAAACTTGTTAATCACTCGACTATAATGCGCTTTCTGTAGTGTATGCAATATGTTCTCCCCGCTTTTATTTATCGAATTGTGACTTTAGGAAGTCATAGTTGCTATTCTTAGCAATTCCAGTGTCCAGGTTCGTCCGTAGTCTTGCATCTTTGTTCTTTTCTTTCGGTGTGGTTTGTCAAAGACGGAGAGCCGGATATTGAACAACACTTATTTTCAATAAACACTGGAGGAACCAGGACGAAATGTTTTAGTTGCCACCTGTTTTTGAGTTCAAATCTTAGTTGGGTCGATAAATAAACTACTTAGGCTATGCAGGTGAATAGAAAAGAAAAGTTTGTTTGGATTGACTTTTCCCATCCCTCCTATACAAGTCGTTTCTAGACAATACTCTTGGGTGAATGAAGACTTAAGAGAAGTCTTCTGGGGCTTTCAGAAAACTAGTCGGCCATTAAACTCCTTCCAGAGAAAAAACATATTCATATCTATCTTTATCTATCTTTATCTATCTGTTTGTGTTTGTGTGTGTGTGTTTATCTCTCTCTCTCTCTCTCTCTCGCTCTCTCATATATATTTATATATATACCTACCTACCTACCTACCTACCTGCCTATCCATCTCTCTCTCTCTCCGTCTCTCTCTCTCTCTCTCTCTCTTTCTCTCTCTCTCTCTCTCTCTCTCTCTATACTGAGTATGCAGGTATGAATGCCTGCCTTCACACGTCTGCTCCACAGCTTTGTTTACATCGCTTATTGATAAATTAATTTCTCGACTGTCTTAGAAAGAAAGAAAGCCGTTGCATGTGTTTATAGTTGGGAGTTATTTAATCTCTGCTCAGCATTTTGTTATATAATCGAAAACCAAAAAGATTAAAAAAAAACATGGGAAGTGGCTACGTTCATGCCTTTCCCGAATAAATGGCATTTCTCTGAGTAGGATATTTAAGATTCTATTAAAAGTCGAATGGAAGCCGTTTATCAGGGGTTTTTTTATTTTAATTTTCTGTTTTTCTTTTTAATCCCCTATTCTGGTCAAATAGACCTGTGATAAAGGGCCTTCTAGTTGTGACCATCCCGTATCCCCCCCACCCGCGACCACTAAGCCTTACCCCCTCCATTACCAA
>NC_069003.1:36772083-36773113 GCF_001194135.2 Octopus bimaculoides
CTAATTGCTATGAATAAACGTTATTTCTGTAGGTAGGTAGGTAGATTTGCGAGAGTGAGTGCTGAGACCCCTTTCGGTCATGACTGACTCTGGGATTGCACCTAGAAAGTTACCCTCCAAGGCACAAGTCCGGGTAAGGTTGTTTATGGAAGACCAGCAGTCACCCATGCTTACCGCTCTCTCCTCTTCATGCCACCGATGTTATCCAAGGGAAAGGCAAAGGGGCCGATACAGCTTGGCACCTGTGACATCGCAACTCATTTCTACAGCTGAGTGAACTGGAGCAACGTGAAATAAAGTGTCTTGCTCAAGAACACAACACGCAGCCTGGTCCAGGGTTCGAACTCACAACCTGACGATCGTAGGCTCGACGCTCTAACCACTGAGCCATGTGCCTTCACTAGGTTGGTGTAAACCCATGTCTCCTCATATCGGTACTCAACAGTTGGTGTAGTTGTGAGGTAGAAAATAGGTTCTGTGTGTTTCTTCTCTTAAAACAAAGGTTATTGTATTTATTACGTCACAGTTGTAAAGTGTCAAGCACCCCAGACCCCGATTTGCTAGAAATAGCAACCAAACTTCACACTATACCCTACCATCTGGATAATGTGACCTTTATATATACACGACCCCACCCAACACTACCACCAAGAAGAAAAATCAGAGCTAAAATGCTGTTCGGTGCTGGTCTGCTCAGTCAGACTGATCTGGAACTAAACAGCGACAACGGTGATAGCTCGACTCGTCAGAAATAGCAGCCAAATCTCACTTAAGTTAACAGCTGTCTATGAATTAACAGGAAGTACAGTTTGTAGAGTTGTCTTTAGTGAACGCGATGTTTGATTAATGCGTAGATGTTTCAAAGAGACACATGGGCGGGTCCCGATGGCAAAACCCGGGATCGGTTACTTTCTCGTCAGTAAAAAGTGGAAATTCAATATTTTGCGATGTAAGATTTATCCGGGAGTTGACTGAGATATTAACATGCGATAGGCACGATTAAGCTCACTGCCAGGAAGATAAAAGTGGG
>NC_069003.1:36773123-36775612 GCF_001194135.2 Octopus bimaculoides
GGGGGGGGGGTAACACCAGACATGTAATCTTTCAAACATTTGAAACTCTGTCAGTACCGCGAGTTGCGTCAGTTTCCGAGTCTTGTTGACATTTTAACAATTGGAAGTTTCTTGACTTGAACAGATGTGAAACATCCCAGAACGATTGCAAGGACAGAGACACATAAGCGATCCTCAATGAAACAACGACTGCAGAAGAAAATATCAAACGACACTTCGGGAAAGGAGCAACAAATAAGGATCCAATGAATGGAAGCATGAAATAGAAATGCTGCAGGTTTGACAAAGAAGCACACCAACTTGGTGGCCATGGTTGTAGAGTCGTGTTAGAATGTGGGAGAGACTGCTTTGCGACCATCGTTCCAGCTGCCGGCTTCCTTTGTTCAAATGACGTTGAGGTCAGCTTTTCTTTGGGGGAGGCGGGTCGATAAATAAAGTACCAGTGTTGTATTGTGGGACGATTCTTCCCTTTCTCTTATTCAGTTTGTCTTGAAGAAATTGGTTGTGATCAAACCTGGACAGGGATGGGTTTTATTAGGTATGAAAGACTGTCCAGGACACACCCAGTATTTCATGGCGGCGACCCTGCAATTCAAAGACCAAAGCCCAGCACAAATATTGACAATGCTTGGTTTTTTGACACGCCAAAAAGATGCAACTGGAAAAATAAGTTTTAAATAGCGACACCTTCACGCCACAGAAGTTGGTGAAATAAAAAATGGCGAAGGAACAATTTAATTAAAAAAAAAAAATGTAGATTTAAAGAAAAAAAAAATGATTTGAGGAATTAACGAATTAGGAAATTGACAAAAAGGGAGACCAGAGCCAATATTATCAGAAGAATTAAGATTTTAAAAATATAAAACTAATTTTGAAAATAGTGAAGAGACGCAGGAGGTCTGGCCGTTATGGTTAAGACCCTCACTTTGCAATCGTTTGGTCTCGGGTTCGGTTCCACAGCGCGGCACCTTGAGCAAATTCTTCTACTGTAGCCTCCTGGACCAACTAATGCCGTGTGAATTTGGTAGACGGAAACTATGTGGAAGTCCATGGTGTATGTATGTGTGTGTCTTTTTTGCCTGTTGCCACACTCCCCCACCGCTCGACAACCGGTGTTGGTTTTTTAATATCTTCTTAATCTAGCGGTTCGGCAAAAGTGACGATGGAATAAGTATCGGTCTTAAAAACAAATCATAAATCTTGGGATCGATTTGTTCCGTTCAATCACTGAAGCAACTGAAAGATAAAAGAGAGAACCCGCCGCCGCCGCCGCCGCGAGGCCCCTGTCACTATCCTTCTCTCTGGCATTTGGGGCTATGTGTCGTTTTCTGTAGCCTCGGATCGACCCCACATGTCTGGAGGAATCGACTGGATGGAAACTATAGAAACGCGTTGTAGGGGTGGGATTGTACTTATAAGTGAAAAGGTCACGCGCACTGTGTTGAGCTGATTCTGCCTGAGAATTACGTTAACAGTAAACGTGTCTACGGAGTACTCAACCACTCCGACATTAATTCAAGAGTACGTAATTTCAGTGGATCGAACAACTGGATAATCGTCATCGTCGAACGACGGGGATCTACCATACACACATACATACATACATACATACATATATATGAGTGAGTGAGACAGCCAGAGAGAGAAAGGGAATATAAAAAGTAGGTGGTTGGGGGACGCAATCAGTGCAGGCGGCACGGTTTCGATTCCCGGTTGTGGGTATCTCGTTTCAATATGCAGCAGTTGGTGTCTCTCATTAAAAACCTGTCTTTCAGTAATTATGTAACCCTGTCGTTGATGATGATGATGATGATGATGGCAGTTGTGATGTGGTGGTGGTGGTGGTGGTATGGTAGTTGGGGGACGGTTCATTGGGTGGGCTTTTCAAAGTGCTGGCTGGCTAGCTGGCTGGCTGGCTGGTTGGCTGATATCAATGTCCGCCCACCCATTCTCGCCTTGGCTGATTAAAGAAGAGGAAATACCTGCTTTCCATGACACACACACACACACACACACACACACACACACACAATAGGCCCATAAATAACATATACATAAGATATACACACGCGCATGTGTGTGTGTTTATATATCCACATAATATATACGCGACAGGAATATATTTATGCAACAGGCACACACACACACAGCAAGAGAGAGAGAGAGAGAATATTACATAAAAGTTAGGAGACCTTAACAAGATATTACACAATGGGAACACGGCACACACACACACACACACACACACGTATTGGTATACTCAGTGTACTAATATTACTAGTATGATAGTATACGCAGCTGTTACTAGGTCTTCTTATGACCACTGCAACTACCACCACCACCACAAAAACCTACCCTGACTACTAGCACCAACACCACCTCAAGTACTTTTACTAGAATCGACACCGCCTTCACAACCACCAAAACCAGCAACACCATCGCTTATTAGCATCATCGCCACTTCCGTCATCGCCACTTCCGTCATCACC
>NC_069003.1:36775718-36778896 GCF_001194135.2 Octopus bimaculoides
GATCGACTTGAAGTGGAAAATACTATTTTTCAAT
The DNA here is from genome assembly GCF_001194135.2 of Octopus bimaculoides. NCBI lineage: Eukaryota > Metazoa > Mollusca > Cephalopoda > Octopoda > Octopodidae > Octopus > Octopus bimaculoides. Next base: position 36,775,753 of record NC_069003.1, read on the forward strand.
ATCGTGTAAGAAAGTTCAGCTGTACTTTATGCAATCTCTCTCTTTTTCTCTCTCTCTCTCTCTCTCTCTCTCCTCCTCCTACTCATCTTTCTCTTCGCTTCTATCTTTACCAAGTCTTCTCTCCTCCTCCTTCTATTTCGTCTTTCTTCTCCCCCTCTCTCTCTTTCTCTCTCTTTCAATCATCGATCGGAACATGCCGTCTTACTGACGTCTTCGACAACGTACACGCACGCACGCACATATACCCGCTCACTGACAGATACATTCACGCACCTGCTCTCTCACACACACACACACACACACACACACACCTGCACAAAACAGCTATTTACACATACGCAGAAAGACACGAACACACACACGCATACCCGCTCACTGACACACACACACACACACACACCTGCACACGCAGCATATTTACATATGCACACACACACACACAGCTATTCACAGATGCATAGAAACACACGCACACACTGAAGCATAGAAACGTTTCATGTAAATGGATCCCCGTCGATTTCGACGATGAGTATTCGTTCAGCAGAGCTAGTTTATTCGAATAGTGTAGTGTCCGAGTACTCCGTAGACATGTTTGTACCCTTGACGTAATTTTCGGGGTGGGGGTGGGACGAATCAGCACATCCCTTTCAATATTTCCTAGTTAAAATCCATCGGACGACGCTTCCACACAGTTTCCCCTCTACCACCACCACCGGCCCCAAACGTATTGCACAAGGCTTGAAGAAGGGGTCTCGTGATGCCGGAGCAAATTTATTAACCATCCGACCAGGATTGCTCTTAATACATACAATTACACACACACATGTGCATACACACACACATACATACTCACGCACACACACATACATACTCACACACACACACACACACACACACACACACACACACACACACACATATACATACATATACACACACACACATATCTATCTCTACCTCTTTCTATATTTCTCTCTCCCTCCTCCCCCCCTCTCTTTCTCATATATAATTTAAGTCCTGGGGCCGATTTATTCGACGAAACCCCATTCAAGGTGGTGCCCCAGCATCGCCGCAACCCAGTAACTGAAATATAAGGAAAGCTAATATATACATACATATGAAGTGTGTGTGTGCTTATATGTACATACACACACGCTAACATGTAAACTGGTTGTGCAATGCTTGTGCTAATAATAATAATAATCTTATGTAACGTCTGCTCGTTGCATAATAAGCTGGATAAATGTGATTTAATTGCGATATTTCTTCTGCGTTGGATGTTGAAGCTTAACTGACGCGCAAATGTCCGCTTGTTCCGACATTCTGTCCAGTCGATTTGTCGGGAAGTTGTGGCTTTCATACCTGGCTTTATGAAAGATAGCAACCAAATCTCCCTCAAATCACATCCAACTGCGTTCCTTGTGTATATTGAAGAGAAATGAATGATCACAGTGGAAATGACTTCGATCATCGATCTGTTCGATCGAATCAGACCTGTGGTTAAACGGTCGAACCAACAAGGACGGCTTTATGTGACCACTTGAATGTGCCAGAATTAGCAGCCAAAATTTGTGAAATCTCGCTTTATAGTCTTAGAAAGAAAAGAAAAACCACTTGAAAAAAAGTAATCCTCGCTGTACAAAAACATGGGTAAGACGAGTGTGTCATGGTGGGAATGTCTCTGATCATAAGATCTCGTGGTTTAGGATTGATTGATGTGGGGTGGAGAGAACGGCGGCAGCACGTTTGGTTCGTTAATTAAGGCTTTCGGCTGAATGAGTGAATGACGTAACAACATTTTAGTAGTCGGAAATAACGGCGAAGACGCTCGGGCTGGACGTCCGGTTTGGTAGGCCGGGAGGGGGAGGCGTGCGGCAGTGCTGCACAAGCGAGCTTTGCCACTAGGCGGTTTGGGGTTCAATCCTTCGGTGTCTTTGTGTGTGTCTGTGTGTGTATATATACAGTACTGTGTGTGTATGTATATATATATGATGCCGTCTGTGTATGTGTGTGTATATATATATGTTTATGTATTATTATATATAACACCGTTTGTGTATGTATGTGTGTGTGTGTGTGTGTATATATATATATATATATATATATATATAGACACACACACACACGCATATAATGTGTGTGATGGGAGGTGGTACAGTTGATAAAATCTATCCCCAATGTGTAACTGGATCAGTTTTATTTTATCGATCCTGATCGATAAATGCTGAAGTTGACTTCGGTTGGACTTTGAATTCAGGTGCTCCACCGATTCTAGCATTTCACCCCCAGAATGAATTCTGGGGGTGAAATGGAGTCACACGTTTGTTATTAGTGGAGGACAACTGGACCCTGTAATCAATTTAATTTAATTAATCTCGCTATTTGATGGGAATTAGTTCTTTTATTATCGATCTTTGTCAGAATCGAACTCAAACTGTAAAACATCTACACCTGTGCTTCTTAAACTTCATTTGTTTTAACTATCGGTCTCTTTTACAATCATTATTTCAACACGCTCTTTGTACACCATCATCATTTAACTCCGCTTGTATGGGTTAGACGGAATTTATTGAAGCAAATTTTCTACAGCTGGATCCTCTTTCTGTCGCCAACCTTCACCCGTTTCCAAGCAAGGTAATATTTTCTCAAAGCTAGATATATTTTACACGGTGGACTGCAAACGAACAACCTCGCATATATAACAATGATGCTCGTTTAGAAGCACCATGTAATGTACAGACAAGTGCGAGATGATGAAGTTAGGAGATGATACTCTATTGTCAGTCAACAAGCAAGATAAGTGGTCATGCAAGCAGAGAGAGAAATACAAATATGGTGGAATTAGGTGTAAATGAGGAAGAGATTGAGTGTAAGGAGAAGTGAGGTGAAGAAAGATTTTTCTATGATTGAGAAAGAGAATTAAAAAGGTAGTATAAAATAAAGCAGTGTGAAAGGGAAAGCAATGACTCTGCTGAGAAAGATGGAAAAGAGTTTTAAAACAGAAAGAAAATTGAAATAGATTATTAGATGGAGAGTGGATGACAAAATGATGGACAGAGAGAGATTGAGAGAAGTTGTAGCTTGTTACCAAAATAGCAGATTATCATAAGAAAAAAAAGTGACACAAAAGAAGAGAGAGTACAG
>NC_069003.1:36779105-36780583 GCF_001194135.2 Octopus bimaculoides
ATATATTTTCGCGCGCGTGTGTGTGTGTGTGTATATATATATATGAATGTATATATATGTGTATATCTATGTGTGTGTGTGTATGTATATATATATATAAATGGAATTGAATTCGGGACTGCCTTGCGTGCAGCGTTCGTTTTCATCCAATTTATATTCATGTAAAGGTTGAATCTTGAGTTGTTGTCACTCTACATTTCCCGCTTTTAACACATTGTTCAGGAGAGAGAGAGAGTGAGAGTGTGTATTTGTTTGTGTGTGTGTGTGTGCACGCGCATACTGTACGCTCATCGAAGCTTAAAATACACATGTTTATGGTTTCAGTTATAAACTGAGAAGAGAAGATTGACCATAATAAACCAAGACTCGGCGACACCAGCACACCACCGCCACCACCACCACCACCATCATCCATGTAACTAAAATAACACCGTTTATACCTAGAGCACAACATCTTCCTCAAGCACAGTAAAGTGTTTCCATCAATTTTCTCAATCAGACGCCATCCTCTTCCTTTCACAATCTAAATGCAGCGATTGAAACTTCCATTTATTTTGATTTTACGTCCAACGCCATTTTCAAACAAGTTCTCTTTTTGTTTTTTGGGTTTTTTTTTCTTATTTTCTTTTTATTCTCATCAAGTAATATGGCGTCATTATTATTGCTGGGTGTGTATAATGCTGTCACGAAATATTTTTATATATAGATATATATAGATGACAGCATTTTGTGTGTGTGTGTGTGCCTGTGTGATAAATATATAACGTTTGATACATGAGCTACTAATAGTTTCATGCCGTTGAAACAATAATTCAGTGGATGTAGATATCTCCACGTGATCTTTCAAGTTCAAATAGTAAACTATATATACATACAGGGGGCGATGGGTAAATTGTGGCCATTTTATATTTTAATTTCGCGCTTGCGCATTGTTTTTGATTTTGATGACTACACAGTATAGTAGGGTAAGTTGGACACCGTCTGTGAGAAAAGCAGCACCATTACGCAGTTCACTCTGCCAGAAATTTAGAAATGACATGCGGTATTGCTTAGCATTCACGCTGGAAACTCCAATACGAACATTTCAGAGTGTTTAGGTGTCAATCTGAGGACATTTACCGAGAGTGATAAAAATCAAACATCCAGTCAACACCATGGTGTTTGGAGTGATCATTAGTGATGGTGACGTGAGACCTCTATTTGTCTTCCCACACGGCCTCAGCCTCAACACAGGGGCCTACAACAAGTGTCTGGAGAAGTAGTGCTACTCTGGGTCAACAGGGTGGCTGCTGGAAGACCCTATGTCTGGCAACAGGACTCTGCACCCTGCCACACAAGCAGAAGAATCCAGTCATGACTGTCAGACAATTTCTGCGACCCCACCACTCCTAACATGTGGCCACCTATTTCCCCAGACTGCAACTCCCTTGATTATTATGTGGGGCGCAGTTGAGCAAGAGACCAGCAGAACTCCTTGT
>NC_069003.1:36780639-36782413 GCF_001194135.2 Octopus bimaculoides
CAGAAGAGTTGCAGGAGATTCCGAAGCCGTCTGGAGGGAATGGAAATTTTATTGACTAAATTTACTCTTTAATATTTCAAGATATTTTTATGTCATTTTGGTGAATTGTTAAAATGATTGATCAATGGTTTCGCATCCACGAAATCGGCAGCTTTGTGGACAGCTCATCAGACTATACAAAGACAAGTTTAACTTTTCATCTCTCGAAGATGGAAAGCACCTCACCTCACCTATCTCCCTCCCTCCCTCCCCACATACACAACGCGCGCATGCACACACATACGTGTGTGCGTGAGTGACCAGTCTTCTTCTTCTCTCATTCTTTCTTGCTGTCCCACACCGTCTGTTTCTAATGTTTTTACTTATGCAAACTGTCAAGTCAAGCTTCTTTCTCTTTCAAATGAATTGTGTGTGTTTCTATATATTTGTGCATGCTTGCATGTATGCATGTATGTATGTATACTTGTGCAACCAATTCCTTCGTTTCCGGAACGATAAGAAAGTAATCGGACTGTAAAACGATGTTGATAATCGTGATGGTGATGATAGTGGTGGCTGTAGATTGGAGGCATTACGATAGTAATCATATATATGTATGTATAAACTCGCACAATGACCTTCTGACTTCCCTCTACCACCCCCTCTCTCTCTCTCTCTCTCTCTCTCTCTTCCTCTCTCCATGTATTCCCATTCATCCCAGTTGTCACTCATCCCTTACTCTCTCACCCTCTCTCCATGCAATTTCCACCAATTTCCATTCATTCTGTTTTTATTTATTTATTTATTTTACCATATCCTCCCTCCCCCTCTCTCTCTCTCTCGCCCTGCCCTCCCCTTTCTTTTCTCCATTAACTTCCATTCAGTTTTTTTTTATCTTCTTTACTCCTTTCCTTCATCCATCACTTTTCTGCCTCCATCACACATCCCCGATCCCATCGCCCCACCTCCTCTGTCCCGTCAATCCTTATACTCACTAACCACACACACACAAATCACAAACCATTTAAAGACATTAGTTAAGGTGGCCACCATTTATTATTCCTAAGAATTGTTACTTTTGCTTCATGCCAGCTTTGATCCAAAGCTTTGGTTTTCCTCCTATGCTCAAAGACGTTCCATCCATAGCCATTCCGTCTTATTCAGATCGTGCATCTTGGTCTGTTATTCAATGAGTCGCTTTGTGTGGTTTCAGGGACAGGGGTTTTGGCTGTTATTTCTAACATTTCGAGTGAACCGTGTGGAGGCTTCCTCCCGTTTAGAAGTTCACTGCTTTTAACCCCAGGCCAACACTGATCGAACAGGGCTGCAATTAAAACCGTTCCAGCCGTGACTATTCCGTTCATTTATGTGTATGTATGTGTGGATGTACATACGCACTTATATATGAGGTGTGTATACACACATACACACACATGGGGTGTGGTATATATATATATATATATATATTGTTTGCCATTTGAATGCGGCCATACTGGAGCACCGCCCAGGACTTATTCTTTGTAAGCCCAGTAGTTATGCTATCGGTCTCTTACGGAACCGCTAACTTGCGGGAACATAAACACACCAACGTCGGTTGTCAAGCGATGGTAGGGGAATACACACACATATATACGACAGGCTTCTTTCAGTTTCCATCTACCAAATTCACTCACAGGGCTTTGGTCGGCCCGAGGCTTATAGTAGAAGACACTTGCTCAAAGTGCCACGCAGTGGGACTGAACCCGGAACCATGTGGTTGGTAAGCACGCTACTTATCATATAGCCACTCATATAT
>NC_069003.1:36782907-36783401 GCF_001194135.2 Octopus bimaculoides
CACACACACACACACGTTACACTCCTTCCAACCCTACTTCCGGATCCCGTCCAACAAATTGTTGGGGCTTTGCCTGTTTGGCCTTTCCTTTATCTTCATCTTCTTCCAATACCCTCCTCTCTCTCTCTCTCTCTCTCTCTCTCTCTGCTTTCCTCTCACCTCCACACTCACTCTCCTCCCACCCATTCTTCCCCCCTCTTCTTTTCCATCTTTCTTTTACTCACTCAATCTTCTCTCCTTCTTCTTTCTCCTTCCTATCTCTTTATCTTCCTCATCCCCCAACCCCCTCATCTTTATCTTTTTATTTCCCTCTCTCTTCTCTTTCATAGCATTTTATCTCTCATTTCCTCTCACCCTCATATACATACATGCATACATATACATACATACATATATATATATATACACACACACACACACATCGTTTTTCTTCCTATTTTCTTTCAATTTCCTCTCTCTCTCTCTCTCTCTCTCTCTCTCTCTCTCTCTCTCTC
>NC_069003.1:36785202-36786314 GCF_001194135.2 Octopus bimaculoides
GGCGATGTGAGACATTATTGGCCATTCTTTGTCAAATCTATTCATATTCTCATATATTATACATGTACACATGTGTGTATATATATATATATATATATATATATATATATACACACACACACACACACATACACGTTTAACGTCCATTTTCCATGCTGGCATGGGTTGGATGGGTTGACCGAGGGCTGGCAAGCCAGGAGGCTGCACCAGGCGCCAATCTGATTTGGCAAAGTTTCTACAACTGGAACAGACTGGCGCCTGGTGCCAGCCCTCAGTTAAACCATATATATATATATATATATATATGTATGTATGTATTTATATGCATGTATTATGTGTGTGGGTGGATTAGACAAATATATTATTCAGGTATTGTTTTACAGCCGGGTGCCCTATGCGCTACAGGTCGCTAACCTGCTTGAAAGTTGTGTCTTGAAGGTGCTAAGATAGCGGGTGTGGACAGGAGAAATGACAACAACGTCACCGCTTATAACTCGGCGATTTTCGGAGAAACGCATTCGTACGTGAGAGAGGAAGAGAAAGAGAGAGAGGAAGAGAGAGAGAGAGAGAGAATGACTCCTGCGCTTGTAGTTCTCATGCAGGGCACTACATGTATTGTTTTCGAGGTAGAGGTCACGCGTGGAGCTAATCAAACAGTTTCTATCCCTCTAAAGTTGCACATTGGGTTCGTTTAGCCCCAGAAGACTAGACCTGAGCGCTACACCGAGGGATCGAACTCCGGATTTGATTACTGAATTGTAAAGATAATAAATATTCGGCTCTTGCCTGTGAGCAACACACAACAACGTGTGTGTGTCTGAAGGCGCAGGAGTGGCTGTGTGGTAAGTAGCTTGCTTACCAACCACTTGGTTACGGGTTCAGCCCCACTGTGTGGCACCTTGGGCAAGTGTCTTCTATAGCCTCGGGCCGACCAAAGCCTTGTGAGTGGATTTGGTGGACGGAAACTGAAAGAAGCCCGTCATATATATATAATTAATAATATCAGGGTAATAAAAATTTTAGAGATTTTTACTACCAGTGGCCGAGCGTGTAAAAATTATTTTATTTTGCGAAACAAAAGTCAGAAACCATGGTCCAGGAGATAAATGGTA
>NC_069003.1:36786630-36787976 GCF_001194135.2 Octopus bimaculoides
AATGATAGAATAGAAGAATAGGAATGATGCTGGAATTGGAAAAGCCGTATATATAACTAGTCTTCTCCTTTTCATTCTTATTTTTCTCTTCCATTCGTTCGTTCTGTCGTTCTTCCTGGGTGAAAACTTAAAAGTACACCGATGACTAGGAAGGTATATACGGTGGGGGCGATCCTAACGAGCATATGTGCACACACACACACACACACACACACACACACACACACACACACACGTGTATATGTGTGTGTGAGTGTATATATATATATATATATATATATATATGCAGTGGTGTTGGTAGTGATGGAGGCAGTGGTAAAAACTGGTGGTGGTGGTGGTTTTATGGTTGTAGCTGTTTGCAGTTAGGCTGTAGTGTTGTAACAGTGCTCGTATTCGTTATGGTATTACAGTTTGCTGATGTTGTAGTAATGGTTAAAGTAGTGGCGCTGGTTCTGCTGTCTCCAGAGCCTGTTGTTGCTGTAGTTTGCGTTATAGTAAAAAAATAAAGACGTTCTATTACAAACTGTTGTTATTACGTTGAGTGGTTGCAATTAATGGCGGCGGCGGCGGTGCTGGGAAGCTCATTGTTTTGGTTACGCTAGTTCTATTCATACTTTTGGTGGTGGTGCTGGTGGTGGTGTACCTGCTGTTCTGGTTACAGTTGTTGTATTGGTTGATGGTGGTGGTGGTGGTGAGAGTATGTTAGTGCGTGCGCGCGAAACACAAAAACGAAACCGAAAGAATCTCCTCCCATTCCCGTGATGCTACTGAGGAGGAGGAGGAGGAGGGTGGGTAATTGCTTGGTGGTGGTGATGGTGGTGGTATTTTATGAAAGGAAGGAAGGGAGGGGGTTGGTGGAGAATGGGACTTTGTGTTCTGTTGGCAGAGGTGGCGGCGGCGGTACTGATGCGGAAGAAGGCAATATTTAGGATGACGATGTATTGGAGGAGAGAGAGAGAGAGAATTAGTAAAGTGAAAGTAGAAAATATGAACGACAGAGAAATAGAAAAAAAAGAAAGAAAGGAAGATTTTTTTTTTTAAGTTAGGGACTTTATGACCGTAAACACACACACACACATATAGCGCCTGGGTCAGTTGTGATGCGATTGTTTACTCTATCGCGATGCATTCCAATTCTGACCATCCCTCCTTTTTATTCAGATAGAGCCATATCTCGGGCTCACTCCAGTGTCCTATAGCCTTCTCTTTTTTTTTTCTTTGTTAGGTAGTGTGTGTTTTTGAGAAGGGTAGGATATTTAGCTGTTATTTCTTGCTGGTGGAGAGACCACGTAAAAATTCCCTCGTCGATTCAGTATATATATATATATATATATATATATATATAT
>NC_069003.1:36789589-36790189 GCF_001194135.2 Octopus bimaculoides
CCCCCCCCCCCATAAATGTAACAACACTATTGACCCGAGTCGCATTCTTTTTCAATTTTTTTTTCTATTCATTATGCATACACCCATGCACACAGTTCAACACACACACACACACACACACACACACACATGTAATAGCGACCGACATTTTTTTCCTTGATATTGACCCGAATTACTATTTACATGCGCAATCAGCGCCCTCCGCCTCCTCCCCCATTGCCACACACACACACATGCGTGTATATATATACATATACATACATACGCGTGTGTGTGTGTGTATATGTACATGTGTCCACACACACCGCACACTTTAAAGCAGTCCCCCCCCCCGCCTTGCCTCTTGCTTCTCTGCATTATCTCTATCGGCATATTTCTGCTATTGATCCGAGTTACTGTTTACACACGCACACACACACACACACACACATTTGTGTGTGTGTGTGTGTGTGTGTACATCAGTGTAAACAAGGGAAAAAGTACTCGATAGTAAGAGTAGCAATATAGAACAGAGCGATGCAATATTATTGGAAGGTGAAACTTTGCTACCCTAAAATCATTACCGTTTCCCTTTGGCAGGGAGTTCACACACACACACAC
>NC_069003.1:36790626-36794147 GCF_001194135.2 Octopus bimaculoides
GGATAAAGCCTGAGAGTGGAGGTTGGATGGCGAGAAGAATGAAGGTGTGGTGATTGAGGGAATTGAATTAGGGACGAAGGAAGCATGCGTGAATGAAAAGGCAAGTATGAAATGTGATGAAATAAAATTGCGATGTATGAATGAAAGCGATGAATGAATGATTTTGGTCTCTCTTTCTCTCTCTCTCTCTCTCTCTCTCCAGTTATAGAAGTTATGAAAGAGAATAAATAACGAGTGGATGGGTGGCTGTATAAATAAATGTGGTAAGGATGGGTGGATAACTGGGTGATTGGACAGGTAGACGAATAGGTAGATGGGTGGCTAGATGAATGAATGAATGAATGGATGGATGGATAGGTAGATAAATGGCTAAGTAGATAAGTAGAGACACATAGATGGGTAGGTAGACGGATGGATGGATGGAGAGAGAGAGAGAGAGAGAGAGAGAGGTAAATGGGTAGATAGAGAGATGGATAGAGGGATAGGTAAGTAGGTAGGTAGGTGGAAAGAGAAAGAGGTAGATAGATTAGGTAGGTAGGTAGATGGATAGGTAAGTAGGCAGATGGATAGATAGGTAGGTAGGTAAAGAGAAAGAAAGGTAGATAGATGGGTTGGAAGATAGGTAGAGGTAGATGGATAGATCGATAAAGTAGATAGGTAGGTAGACAGATAGGTAAATGGATAGATGGGCAAATAATGTAGGAGAAAGACAACGTAAATACATAAAAATGTGTGTGTGTGTGTTTATAAGGTGTGGCTACACAGGTATGATATTGTAGCTTTGGGGAAACATTCGGTTAGTTGGGCGAATTGATGTAGATTCGGTTTATAAATATAAATGGTTAGATTTCTATAGAAAGTAATTTTTGACAAGCGGAAAGAAAGAAAAGAGTGAAAAGTCAGGAATGAATGCCTCGAAGTAGAGAAAGAGTGATGTTATTTTGTTGGTTTCGAGGAATGAAAGAGAGAAAGCCGAACTGTGACAAAGGAGAGATTCTTGAGAGAATGCGAATGGCAGAACATAAACAAGGATGGAACTGTGACAAGAATATTGCGAAAGGATGAGGAGACATGTAATAATGGGAAGGAAAAACGAACGACAGAAAGATTGATTAAGAGTTAACCGAAAATAGTGAAGGAAATTTAAAGAAGGAAATCAAGAAGAAAAATTGTTCAAACGATTTGTTAAAAAACTGTAACCGAATGAAGTTGATTCTAAAGTAAACCCGAACGAACGAACGATGGAATGAAACTTCAACGATTGAGTAAATTGTAACGAATGATAAAGAAAAGAAAATGATTTTTGTGAAACGAAAGAAAGAAAGAAGGAATGGGGTCGAATGAAGAAATATTTGTGTCGAGTGATGAAGAAAACGCAAGGTAATGGTTTTTTTGAGATGATTGAATGAATGAAGGAAACGAAAAATTATTTGATTGATGAAAGAAGGAGAATTAAATGAAAGAATCGAATGAAAATTGATTGAAAAACGAAGGAAAAAAAAGAATTTGTTGTTTTTACAGCAAAAAATTGTTACAAAACAAGAAAATGTTAAAAAAAAAGAAAGAATTACGAAAGAGAAGAGAAAAAGGCATAATTAAAGAAACTAGAATTTTAAAAAATAGAGAAATTCTTTTAATGTTTAGAAAAAACGGCGATGAAAGGAAAGAAAAACGATAAGTGGGTAATAAGTGTGTGGAAGGAAAGAAAAGAAGAAAATAATTGATGGGGATGCTGGTGGTGATGATGAATTAATGAAGGAGGAGGAGGAGGGGGAAGGTGGTGATAGTAGCAGTAGCGGAGGAGGCGAACTAGAAAAAACACAAATCTAGGTCACATGGAAGTGTACCAACAATAAGGGGATGGACAACAATTGCATCATCACAATTATCAACATCATCATCATCATCACCACCACCACTATTACCAGCAGCAGCATGTAGGAATAACGGTGGCTGTATGTGGACGCTCGATATGGTAGAAACAACAGCCAAATATCGCTGGTCGCACTTCTTTCTCAACCGTCCATTTATATAGAAAGGAAGGGACTCGTTGCCGAATAAAATTCCTGGGGTACAAAAATGTTAAAATAAATGGAATAAATAAATAATATTGGACGGTCGTGGCTGGAACGGGGCTTTTTTTTTTATTTAAAATTTACTATCAGTGCTTTGACCTGGGGTTAATTAACAGCTAATTACAAAGGAAGGACACATTAGATTTTTTCATTTGAGGTAAAAGGAAAATAAAACTCTATGCAAACGGGAGGGTCACGACTGGAGCGTACTCGATTAGGGCTGACCTTGCCTTAAACCAACAACAACAGCATCAACAACTCAATCACTGAACATCATCATCATCATCATGTTCGACATCATCATCATCATCATCATCATCACAGTCAGCAGCAGCATCTTAAGTACTTTCTTTTCGTCTTCTTTTTTCGTGTTTTCCTTTTTTTCTCCCTCGTTATGTACGTTCTCATTGTGCGTGTGTATATATGTATATATATGAATATATATCTATGTATGCATGTGTATGTGTGTATGCATGAGTGTTTGCATGTATGTACACATTATCGTATATGTATGTTTGCACGTATGTATATATGTGTGTGTGTATTTGTCACTAATAGTGACAAGTCTCCTTTGTTGAGTCAAGGCAGTTCCAGGGTTTAGGGTGTGTGTGTGTGTGTGCGTGTGTGTGTGTGTGTGTGGGTCTATGTATGTATAATGAATGGATGTATATATCTGTACATACACACTCTACTCGCGGATATATAATTTCTCATGCACCAAGGGGCCCCGATTACATTTTAATGTGTCTATACTCTCTCTCTCTATATACACACACACACACACACACATATATAGTGTGTTAGGTTGTTTGTCCCCCACCCCACCCTTTTCATCCGTTTCTTCCTCTTTCTACTGAAATCTAACAAGGGAAAGAGGGGAGCCGGCCCCCACGTGGTCGCTGGACCTTCTAGAAATAGCAACACTATCTCCCTCTTATCACGCCCCCCCCCCATCCCATCCCATTATTATTTTTTTATTATGAAGGCCACGTTAGACACTATAATTCGTCTCTGCATTAATTTACATGATGGCATTACTTGGCATGGTCATGGCTGGAACGTCTTGCTCGATCAACAGTTAAATACTATCGAGTCTCAACAACAACCCGATAGAAGAGGCTCCATGTGCTAGAAATAGCTGCCAAATCAACCAACATACTCTGCACTTTATGCGGAAGTATAAGGGACATGAAGAACATGGTTGTGGGTCTTCAGTGCAACAAATGGGGTGGTCACCGTTGGAATATCTTAAGGTCTCTTCGATTAGGGGCTAAAAAACGACAACGACGACGATTACAATGTTTATTCTGAGTCGTTGGTGCGTCGAACAAAATAGAGTGCGATATTTGGTAATGCGTCTTCGCGTTCCGAGTTCAAATCCCACCGCGGTTGACCTTGCCCTTCATCCTCCCGAAGTCGATAAAATAAAGTAGCAGTTGAGTCCGT
>NC_069003.1:36794866-36800600 GCF_001194135.2 Octopus bimaculoides
TCCCCCTAAACTCCATATTTACCAAAAATAAAACAAAAAAACAACATATGAATAATACAAAACTTGCCGCCCTTTTTTTTGTCTCCCTGTCATGCTTTTCCTCCCGCTGGTGTTGTCAGGCCCTGATCCAGCAGGGCCTTAAAAAAACCAAAGATATTCTACACTTCACGGAGGAAGGGGACATTTAGCTGCTATTTCTTGCCGTTCGCGCTACCACATAGAGAGACTTTTACCATTGATTCGTTGGAAAAACGTTGTTGTTGTTGTTGTTGTTGTTGTTGTCGCTTCTGTTCTCGATGCAGTTTCTGATGATGATGATGATGATGATGATTGTTAAAACATTGATTTTTCTATTCGTCCTTCGTTCTACTTTCATCTTACCATTATCATTATTCTTCTTCTTCCAATCATTACCACCACCACCACCAATACTACTACTACTACCTTTGTCGCTCTCCTCGCACCAATCCTCTTCACTCCTACCTCTCTTGTACTATTAACTTTCCCTCATGCTTTTCACTCTCTCCCTCCCTCCCTCCTTCTCCAAACATGATTATTCTATCGTCCACTCTACACTTGCACTCGCGCACGCAACCATACCTGCACACACACACACACACACACACAATGGTGTCTACACACCACTTTGAACACTTCTACGTCACTCAACGCTTCTCAACTTTTCGCTATTGGTTCTACGTTGTGTGTGTGTGTGTGTGTGTGTGTGTGTGTGTGCAGACATATATTTGTATACACACACACGATTCAGGCTGACGAATTCATTGTTTTATTATTTCTATATTTTTATTTCTCTCTCTCTCTCTCTCTCTCTTTCTCTCTCTCTCTCTCTCTCTCTCTCTCTCTCTCTCTCTCTCTCTCTCTCTCTCTCTCTCTCTCTCTCTCTACACACAGTTCTGCTCCGAGGTACATCTCCCAAATGCTCTGCGATGCATCATCAGTGTGGCTGCTAGGGTTTCAAGAGGTTTCGGCTCTCTTAACACCAGACCGCCTTTTTCACTTCATACAGTGTGTGTGTGTTTGTGTGTACACAATTTGAGGTTTATGATTATTTTTGTTTATTTGTATTGTCAGTTTATTTGTATTGGCAAATCTTGTCAACTCAATCGAATTTCGATACAATCGATGAGTTTAGATTATTCCCTTTGTTCCGTTTTGCTTTGGTAACATAAATAAATTACATTCTTCGACCTGTAATGTTCCCTATCCTTTCTCTATTTGTCAAATGTCTACTAAATCCAATTTCAAACGTCAACGCTATGCTGATGACGGCTATTGAAGTAGAAACATGAACCCAAAGTTGTCTTACCTTTCCTCCTAGCAACATAAACTCATGTAGAAATGTTGCTTTAAAATTATCTCCCCTTGACATTCAGTATTATTAACAATCAACCGTTTACCTCTGTCCGATCAAGAAATTTTAGAGGGATTCGAGCAAACAAAATCATGTGTGTGTGTGTGTGTGGTTCAATACACATAAGCTTTATATATGCGTTAAGTTACATGCTCAGATTGTACAATAATCGAACCGGCTTGTATAGCGTACCGTGTCTTATTCTGCAATCACTGGGGCTCATCTATCTATATACATATGTGTGTGTGTGTGTGTGTGTGTGTGATATGAGGCTGACGTCATAAGAATTGATAAACTTTCGGGTGAATCGTGATATAATTCTCTCTCTGGTCTTTTCGGTGAACTTCGACATTTTCTATCCAAAAGAGATTTCAACGCAATGATTTACAGGGTATTTATAACTTTATGCATGCTTCGAGATCCAGTATTCCAAAAACGAACTTGTATATATTATAATCATATTATGAACATCTGTATATGTGTGTGTATATATATATATACACACACACACACACACACATACACACTCCGCTGTAGACTTGCTATCTGTGTTGAGAGTTTAGAAAGCACCGAAGGCAACAGAGAGCGAGAAGGGTGGATGCACCCTAATGTCATTCTAGTTATAAATAGAATCGCTGAATAAATATACCAAAACTCACACGCACACGCACACGTACCGCATCACCTACCAGGAAATAGATTTGTTTCGTTAAAGGTGACCCAGTGACCTAAAGAGAGAGAATTCGGCACGTAACCGTCGCCGCCGCCGCAGCCGCAGCTGCTACCCCACCACCACCACCACCACCACTATTACTAGGACTGCTACTATCTCTGCTGCTGCTGCTGCTTGTTCTATTATTGTTGTGTAGCGGAAGTGTGTGCTGTTTGCATCAGGAGTGGAGACGGCGGGGAGGGAGGAGGGTAAGGCGGCGGCGGTGGGAGAATATTGTTATTGTTGGTGCTGAGGTTCGGCAAAGGGCGAACCTAGCGTCTTCGGTTTCGATTTCTCTCTTGCATTCGTCTTTATTTACTCTTATTGTTGTTAGTAATGTTGTTGTTTGTTCGACGCACCATCAGTGAAATCGATTCCATCTTATTCTGTCCTGCATTTTCGTTGTTTTTATACAGTAATGGTTGAAATCAATTTGGAAATGCATGAGTGTCACTACACCTTTCATTTATCTCTCTTCTCTCATCTTCGCATCTCCCCCCCCCAAAAAAAACTCCGCATTCTTCCACCTCCATTAGTGCTAATTAAGAGATGGTATGGCGATATCGTAATTAGGAAAGGTATGAATAATAACCATCATCATCATCATCACTAGCAGCAGCAGGGCGGTTGATTGGCAGAATCGTTAGACTCGGAAAAAATGCCTCCCAGCATTTGGTCCGGCACTTAACGTTTTTGCGTTCAAATCCCCATTGAGATCAACCTCGCCTTTCGGCCCTTCGAGGCACGAGCGTAGCTAGAGTGTGTGCCACCCGAGGCGGCCCTTCCGTTTGCCTCTCCAGGACCCCACAAAAATCCACATATTTCCTACAGCAGACCCAAAAGTATCACCCCTTTTAAAGTGTCGCCCCTACCGGCCCCTAGCTACGCTGGTGCTTCAGGGTTAATAAAATACTTGGGTTTGTGGTAACGACTCCCCCTCCCCTCAAAATTTCTGGCTTAAAACTGGAAATTATTGTTGTTGTTGTTGTTGCTGTTAAGACAGCCAGCTATCAGAATTGTTAGCGTGCCGGAGAAAATGCTTAGCAGTATTTCCTCCGACTTTTTTATGTTCCGAGTTCAAATTCGGCCGGTATTGACTTTACCTGTCATCTTTTTGCGGGTTGCAGGGGGTGGGGTGATAAAATAAAGGACCAGTTGAACATTGCAATCGATCTAATCAACGTCAAACCCTCTCCCCCTCACCTTTGGGCTAAAACTTGACAGAATCACTTTTATTGTTGTTATCTTTCATCTTTCTTGAGATCGATAATATAAAAGTGCACCGAAGTCAATAGAATCGATTAGTCTCCACCCCACCTCAGAAAAAAAAAATGAAAAAGAGTTCCCAGGCCTTTTGCCTCTCCACATTAGAAACTTAATTATCATAGATCAGGGATGGGCAACCTTTTCGAGAAGCGGGCCACATCAGACGAACTGCACTACTAAAAAAATTTAAAGGTGATTTTTCGCGTCATTCAGAAAGTTCCACCGACTGCTGTCTGCCTTTGACTGACATAGCCTTACCTCTAGGACGTTCCAACCGTGACCATTTCTTTTTAAAACTGCAGGTGTGTATGAAGGTGTTTGACTGCTATTTCCAGCATGTAGGGCGACCAGCTGCAAAGACTCAACGTGCCCCTCAATAACACAGGGTTAGGTTTAGGAGTCACCCTGGTTTGTAATGCCTCAACGCACCTGTCAAAATTCAAGTGACCCTTAAAGGCCCATATCACTTTATTATAACTTATCTCCAACTTTTTATGTTGCATCATGTAATTAAATTTACCTGTAAATTTTTGCTTGAAATCATTTCAAATATTAACGACACGGTTTGTGCTTCGTTGCGAAACGTAAAGATATTTTTAAAAAAGTGAATTTAGTGGTCCAGGGAGTTTTAATTGTAGATTTTGTTCTGCTTCATCGCTCTCTCAGAGGTGTGTGTGTGTGTACGACGGGCTTCCACACAGTCTCTGTCTACTAAATCCCACTCACAAGGCTTTTGTCGGCCTGGGGTGCCGCGCAATGGGACTGAACCGGAAATCGCGTGGCTGCAAAGCCAGCTTCTTACCCGCACAGCCGCCGTGCTTGTGCCGTTACTATTACGACTGCCACTAGCACCATCACCGCTACTACAACTACACTTCTTGCACCACCACCACCACCACCACCATCATTACGCCTCGACTACAGTTACGAACCTGCAACCACCACCACCACTCCTACCACCCAAACTAGAATCACCTCTACTACTACTACTACTACTACCTATACCTTCCGATGCCTCTCTACCATAGCCATCACCTATACTACACTACGACTGACACTAACATCGTCACCACCACCCTACTATTACCACCACCACCATCATCATCATCATCATCATCACTACGCCTCCTCCACTCTCATCCCAACATCTGTCCATTATAATCAACATGGATTGCTATCGCCACCACCACCACCACCAACCACCACCACCACACAGACGCAGTGTCGAGGTAGCTCTACGTGGTTGCTTGACATGCTAGAAAGAGTAGCCAACGCTCTCACCATCTCAGCTCATATCCCCTCATCTTCAAACTGGAGCATTGGTTAACGTAAGTCTTATGAGATATGACTGTCTTGAAAAAAAAAATGATGAGATAGTCATGGCTGGAACGTCTTTTAAATAATAGTCTGCACACTGTGGCCAGGGGCTAGGATAAGACAACGCTGCAACTACAATACAACAACTACCTCCCACCACCACTAAGTCAACTTGCAGCACAACTCACACGTCAAGACATGTTTTTCGTTTTTTTTTATTTTTTACTGTTTTTATTTTGTTTTTTGTTTGTGCTTTATGAAGCGAGATCAATGTTTTAAGGTTGACAATGACAAAATCAATTTGATAAGGCTGGTGTGTGTTCTGTAGGTATATATATATATCCAGATGTCTGTCTAATATATAACAGTATTGTTATACACACACACACATATATATGCTATTGTCACTGTGTATGCATTAATATATTGGTGCGTACACGTGTGCACGCACGCGAACGCACACACACGATATAATCCGGACATATGTCGTTGAAAACAATTATCGTCTGATGACTTTTTACCATAAGCTTAGCATGAAACCTTCAATTACGATGTATTATCAATAACAGACTATTATACGCGCACACATATTTATCTGTGTGTGTAATGTATGTGTGAAGGTGCGTGGCCTATTGGTTAGGCTGTTACACTTACGATCGCTGGATCGTCGGTTCGATTCCAAGACAGGGTGGCGTGTTGTGTTCTTGAACAAAACACTTCATTTCACGTTGCTCCACCCCCTTTCAATCAGGAGGGGGTATGTGAGCCCACTCGCACCCAGCCAGCAGGGGGGCGTCATTGGAAGGCATAAAACTATGCAAAAGCGCATTGTGACCAGCGATGTGTAACATCTGACATATTATGGAGTATTTAAAACGAGAACTGCCAATCTAAGGCTGCAAGTTTTGAGCGTTTTAAAAATTGAGCTCATTTGTTACGTTTTATTTTCTATGAGCATGCTTCTGCTTCACACACACACACACACACACACACACACACTCACTCACTCACTCACTCACTCACTCACTCACTCACTCACTCACTCACTCACTCACTCTCTCTCTCTC
>NC_069003.1:36800709-36801975 GCF_001194135.2 Octopus bimaculoides
TTCGTAATTTAATTATACTCTACAGCTGTTTCAATACTATTAAAACATCCTTTATATAATTACATAATTAACCTAAACAGTTAATCGGTTTAAAAGTGATATATTAGCCATATCTTCAGGAGAAAATGTTTTTTAAAAATGCAATAAAACGTGGAAATCCAGATTCCATTACTGCATTGTAATAAAGTATTGGAGTTTAATGACGTGTTTATCAATTCTGCTCTTAAATACCATGAATATATTTTATGTTGCTTGTACATTAAACTCATTGTGTGCATCTACATATATATATATATATATATATATATAATACACGCACGCAAAGATACATATACAGAGGAGAGAGAATACATACATATCGAGGCATGTCTTGTATTCTTATTGAGTGTTTCTCATGTCATTATTATCATGAGCGTGTGAGAGAATGTCGTCTGCTTTCCTTTATTCGTGCCTACCATAGTTTCATGTTAGAACTTCAATCACCGTCTCATGTCTTCGCCACTTTTCTCACGTGACTCCATTCTTTCACTCTTTTATTCCCTTCAAGCTTTCATCTCGTTATTCATTCATGAATGTTTTCCTGCTGAAATTTTTGTAGGTTACTTTTGTTTTTCAGTTTTTTAAAATTCTTTTCTACTTTCTTTCACACTATTCCCCCCCCCCCTCTCTGTTATGCGAGGGTGTATGAGAGAGGTAAATAGTCTACAAGTAACAAAGAATATGTTATGGAAAAAACACTTAATAAATTGTAAATCTAGGTTTATCATAATCTTACGAAATGGCTGCCGTGTTTCGGCAAAGCGAGTATTCGCTTAGTGTCACTAGCAAAAGGTAACACGCGCGCACACACACACACATACGCATCCGCGCGTGCGCGTATGAGTGTGTATATGTTTATTGATTTGGGATATACACAGACCTTTTGTTAAGGTTTAGCTTTTGCTGAAGCTATGTCACACTCTCACTCAACTCTGTGTGCACAGTTCCTTACAACGGAAACAGCTGTAAGCCAATGAATGTGATTACGTAACTTTTTGTACATTCATTCATATATATAAACAAACCAACACCGTTTGCCTACCTGCGTTCCGTAACTTAGCAGTCCTGTAAAAGAAAATGATAAAATGAATACCAAACAAAAAACAGTAATTTCTGGGATGTGTGTGTGTGTATGTATATATATACACACACACACACACACACAAACACACACACACACACACACACACACACACACACACACACACACACACACACACACACACA
>NC_069003.1:36802820-36804284 GCF_001194135.2 Octopus bimaculoides
CTCTCATATTAATTCTTTCTTATCTTTCTCTTCTCCTCCACACACATTTCCTAAACACGTGCGTTTGTTGCTTTACTTTCAATTTCACGTCTGCTTCCTCTTACAATCCCCTTTCCCTCCTCCTCCTCCTCCACCATTCTCTCTGCTCCCACCACCACCACCACCACCACCACCAATCAACTACCATTCTTTCTTCCCCTCCCCTCCCACTTCATTTCTTTATCCCTGTCCCTTTTTTTTTATCCCTAGACCCCTTTTTTCCCCACTCCCTTTCTCCTCCCTATTCTTTGTAATTTTTTTCGTCGGATTCGGCAATCTTGACCTAGAAATTGCGCTTGAGTGGAGTAAACAGCATTAAGTTAGTTGAAGCCTTCTTATTTAATTTTTCCCTTTTTTTTCCTCTAAAAAAGCCCCCTCCCCCTCCTGCTTTATTTCTTTTTTTTTCTTTGTTATTTAATTTGCACATCTATTTACCACCTTCTCCTTTTTCCCTTCTACACTGACGTAACACGGGGTTTTAAGGACTCTCGCACTGACAAGAGACGGGAACACAACAAACAATTCCTCGATGAATGAAAATTCTTCTCAGTGAAAGAATGCATGAATTAAGAGCGGAAGATCTGTGTGTGTGTGTTGGGGTTTGTGTGTGATAAATAGGCAGGTAAATAGATAAGTAGGTGGATAAATATATAAACAGATGGTTACTTTATTATGCTATATATGTATATATATACACACATATACACAAAAATGCATGTGTGCTAATATGTGTTTATATACGTTTACGCATGCGTAAATTCTTGAAATATAATTTTCGTGTTTATATCCAATTCTTTGTTTACGTGGGCGTGTTTACAAATCCATGTATGTATATTGTATGTAATGTGTGTGTGTGTGTGTGTAAATATATGTAATTACCACAAGCATTGGTCCGTTGTGTGTGTGTGTGTGTGTGTTGTTGTTGTTTAGGCCCAGTTCAGCTGTGGAAGATGCAACCGTGACCATCACGTAATAATCTTATGTGCAAACAAAAAAACAAAATACTCATTACCTAACGTATCTTTTTTGAGGTGGTGGTCGTGGTGGAGATGCAATAGTTCGACGATATTTTGCTGTTGTTTCTAGTAGGACTGTATGCCTATGTTATGCATGTGTGTATGTATATATATATATATATATATGAATACATAGATATATTTATCGACACACATATACATATATGCACACATGCATACAAGCACACACAGTATAGCCAAACATTAGTTTGTCCTTTCCTTTTTTTCTTTTGCTACGAAACTGTAGGCCCTCGAGTCACTTCTAGAGCTTCACAACAAATGCATGGTGTGTGTGTGTGTGTGTGTGTGTTACGTGTCGAGTTGTTGCCCCCACCCTCGTTTTTAACGTCAAACATTACATATGCATGTGTATGTGGTGGTGGGGGGTATGTTACGGGGTTGGCTTAAT
>NC_069003.1:36805267-36810983 GCF_001194135.2 Octopus bimaculoides
ATATATATATATATATAGATGTGTGTATATATATATAGAGATGTGTATATATATATGCCCACCTCATGCAAGTTAGTGTTGTGTACGCACGTACTGGTACGTATATATGTATATGCATAATTACATGCAAATGTACGTATGTGTGTGTGCGCGTGTAAAACCTTGTTGTTGTTGGGGGGGAGGTGTACACGTAAAATGTGGGAAACCCGAAATGCTCTTGTGATATTTATTCAGTTCCCAAGGGAACTAGCATCAGAAGGGAAGCAGTTCAAAGGTAAGCCTCGAAACCGGCTCGACTCCTTTACTCGTCGACTGTGAAATCTAAAGTAGGTCACCGTTACCGGCTAATTGTTAAGATGCATATGGAAGTTGTGGCCTCCATGCCTTCACCGAATCTATTTATGCTGTGATGGGTGTTTATTAAACTTCAAAACAGCCCCGAATGGATCTGAGCTGACAAAGTGTCGTCAAGCTGTTACAATCCCTCGTTGTTAGGGGTTCTCTAAATATAAGGGGCACCCAGCACTTTCAGTAGGTTAGGACCTGCGTCTTTCCTTTGTTTAACACAAACAAAGTTTTGAGGGAGATTTGGCTGCTATTTCGCTGACCGAACATTTTTTTCATATATAAAGTTTATCTTAATTTATGCTAGGCACGAAACTCTCACCCTTTTAACCACTTTTACATCTGATACAAATTTAAAACTACACACACACACACACACACACACACACACACACACAGATATATACATATTTGTGTGTTTGTATTTGTCTCCCCGTCACGGCCGCTTGACAACCGATGCTGGTGTGTTTATGTTACCGTAACTTAGCGCTTCGGCCAAAGAATCCGATAGAATAAGCTCTAGGCTTAAAAAGAATAAGTCCTGGGCTCGATTTCTTGACTAACACCCTTTAAGGTGGTGCTCCAGTAAGGCCGCAGTCAAACGACTGAAACAAATAAGGAAATAAGATGGATATGTGTATATGTGTGTATGTGTGTATATATACACAATACATGCTTCCGTGTTTAGGTTTATGAACAATGTGTGTTCATGTTTTCTTGTTATTACTCTTGTGTTGTTGTTGTTTTATGATAAACGCTGTTCCTTGCTTTTAAAGGCTTTTAGTTGTGTAGCATGTGATTTGAGGGAGATTTTGGCTGCCATTTCTAAGATGTTGCCTTATCCCTCTTTCTCTATTAAACTTTCTATGCATGCATGTATGTGTGTGTATGTGTGTGTGTGTTTGTATGTATATATATATATGTGTGTGTGTGTGTATATCTATATATAGAACCAATATGTAAGCGCATTGCTGTCAGTGTGTTTGTGTATGTATGTATCTTTGTATGTATGTAGATTGATGCTCCTATACTGGCCCCAGTTTTACTTGGAACTAAACAGGGGACAGAGCCCCATAATAGAATGCACTCTAGCTGCTGTTTCTAGCAGGTCGAGCGATCACGAAGAAGCTATCTATCGAACAAGCTGTGTGTGTGTGTGTGTTTTCTATAAATTATTTAGAACAATGTGTAAATATCCGTTATTGACTGTGTGAGTAGGCTTGCATGTGTGTATGCGTGTGTGTTAGTTTTGTAGAGCGGTGGGTGTGTGTGTGTGTTTATTTTCCAATTGACCACGTTGTCGGTTACAATTCAGAGCATCTCGCGAAAACGTTTGGAATATATTTTGCTCAACATGTTCAATCAAAACCATTCTCTCTCTCTCTCTCTCTCTCTCTTTCTCCCTCCCTCTCTCTCACACACACATACTGTGTGTGTGTGTGTGTGTGTGTGTGTGTGTGTGTGTGTGTGAGAGAGAGAGTGAAAGATGCATAGGGTATATGTAATGTGTTTGTATTCATTGTGAAATGCTCTGACCCAGCTTATATAGTAGTAGAAAGGTGCTCTCTCTATCTATCTATCGATCTATTTAACTCTCTATCTCTCTCTCTCTCTCTCTCTCTCTCTCTCTCTATCTGTCTATCCATATATCGATCTATCTATCTATCGATCTATCTATCTATCTGTGTGTGTGTGTGTGTGTCCATGTAATTTTCTGGAGCAATGTGTGTGTGTGTGTTCATATGTGTGAAATTCCATCTATTTGGTGTGAATTTATGGAACTTTCGACTCTTCATGCATATGGGTAGATGAATATTTTAATTAGGGTGAGTGTGTGTGTGTGTGTGTGTGTGTGTGTGTATGCATATAAATTATTAGAGTTATGTACATGTGTGTATGTAAATTATCAGCACTACGTGTGTGTGTGTGTGTGTTCATTGTGTAATCGCGAATATATTACATGTGTACACGAATCTGTATTTAGAGCGATCGATGTGTGGTATGTATATATGTTTGGCTGTGTTCGTGTGTGTATATATATATATGGTGTGTGTGTGTGTGTGTGTATGTTGAACAGTGTTCTAATGAGAACGATGTGTGGAGAAATGTTTTAATTAGAACGACGTGTATTGAAATGTTTTAATTTAGGGCGATGTGTGTGTACGTGTGTTTAGCAGTGTGTGAGTGTATTTGTAATATGTATGTGTTCGGCATCTGTGTTCGTGGATACGTTTCTAGAACACTGTGTGTGTGTGCGGAGTGTTTGTATAATATCGAGATGGCTCCTCCCTCTCTCTCCTTTACGCATGTATGATTGCGTGTGTGTGTGTGTGTGTGTGTGTGTGTGTGGTTTATGGAGCAATCAATGCGAATTTAGAAATGGCTTTAATTAGATCGATGTGTAGGTTGTACGTACATGTATGTGTATGCGTGCGTGTGTATGTGTTCTTGCGTGTTTTTTATGTATTTTTCGATAGCTCTTCTCTTTCTCTCTCTCTCTCTCTCTTTCTCTTTCTCTCTCTCTTTCTCTCTCTCTCTCTCTCTTTCTCTTTCTCTCTCTCTCTTTCTCTCTCTCTCTCTTTCTCTTTCTCTCTCTCTCTTTCTCTCTCTCTCTCTCTCTCTCTCTCTCTCTCTCTCTCTCTCTCTCTCTCTCTCTCTCTCTCTCTCTCTCTCTCTCTCTCTCTCTCTCTCTCTCTCTCTCTCTCTCACTTTATGCCCCATACACATGCCTGGGTATGTATTGTGTGTGTATGTTACTTCCCTTAATCCGTGCGATTGTATTTTATGTAATTTATTGTGCAGTCACTATGTTTGTGTGTGTGTGTGTATCTGTATGTGGATATTTTAATTAAAGCGAACTATGCGTTTATGTAATTTCCAGGTATGTCTCTCCCCCCCCTCCCTCTCCCCCTCTCTCGTTTCCTCTCTGGTGCGGACGTTTGCCAATGTGTGTGTATTTATGTAATAACTCGATCGATCTGTTTATTAGAAATGTAAGTATGCATCAGTAGATGTGTGCGTGTGTTTCTAGGCCATTATGTGTGTGTGTGTGTGTGTGTGTGAGTAGGCGGAGGCGGTGACGGAGTGGGAAGAGAGAGAGAGAGTGAGAGAGAAGCAATTTGCATGTGACCTATATAGCTGAAATAGATAAACAATATGGTTGCTGCTGCAGTTGCTGCTGCTGCTACGACTTACACATAATCACATACACACACATACCATTATGTATATATAGTACACACACACACACACACACACAATTATAGTATATTGCGTATATAGTGTGTGTATGTATACATATACTTACATATTGGTGGGGTCCATATAAATATATATATTATATATATAATATTGTGTATATATTATGTATGTATACATATATATCTATAAAATATAGATTATGCGTGTTGGTCTGTACGCTCACTTCTCATTGAAGTCGTCATGTGTGTGTGTGTGTGTGTGTATATATAGATACACACACTATATATATATATATGCGTGTGTGTGTATTTGTTTGTATGTATGTATGTATATATATATATATATATATATATATATATATATATACATACATACATACAAACAAATACACACACACGCACACACACACTATATCCTGGTGGTGATGTGGTCCGATTCTTTCTTTTGCCTCATATTCTATGACGACGAGTTGTGTGCCGCAAGGGAGGACAAATTAGAGACCAAAACGTATTTGGGGGCAGGGGGTACATTGGTGTGAAAGGGTCAGTGGTCAAGCAGGTAGAAGAAGCACCTGGCTATTGATTTAATTTGTCTTTCGTCCTTGGAAGGCTGAAAGACAAATTCGGCCGAAGGTCCAGCTTTGGACTTGGCGGCATCTCTTCAACACCACCACCGCCGTGAACAACGACGACGAAACGGCCTCCTCGTGGCACAGTCCCCACAGTGCCACTTTTGCACGGGTCGATTGGACAACGTTATTATTACTGTGAAATACAAGAAGTCGGGGTGATCACATCTGGAACACCTTTGATTATGTATTTTCGTTCAGAGCTGACCTGGAGATTACTAATTTCGGTACAAGACCTGATATTTAGGGATAAAAAAAAAAACGCTAGAGTCGATTGCACCCCACCCCACGCCTTTTGTTTTCATCTGTTGTGGGTGGGCCTCACCCTCGCTTATCCACCCGTCTACCATTCTATTGTGCGTAGGGACAACAAAATGGTTCTACTTCCCACTCCAAGGTGCTGAAACAACACAAGGCACCGCGCGCGCACACACACACACATGAAAAGTCATTCGATCCTGGCAATTATACCTTCGTATCGATTTTTAGGGGACACGGGGACATTTTATGTCTCCCCTCCCTGACACCCTTCTCTACACTTTATTTACCTATTGTGCGTGGATCTATATATATATATATAATATTTGTCATCGTCATCATCATCATTTAACGTCCGCTTTCCATGCGATTTGACTGAGGACTGGCGAACCAGATGGCTGCACCAGGCTCCAATCTGATCTGGCAGAGTTTCTACAGCTGGATGCCCTTCCTAATGCCAACCACTCTGAGAGTGTAGTGGTTGCTTTTACGTGCCATCGGCACGAGGGTCAGTCAGACGGTACTGGCAACGGCCAAGCTCAAGTGGTGTTTTTTACGTGCCACCTGCACAGGGGCCAGTCCAGCGGCACTGGCAACGACCTCGCTCGAATGTTCTTTTCACGTGCCAGTAAGGCGACGCTGGTACCGAACACGTTCGAATGGTGCTCTTTACGTGCCACCGGCACGGAAGCCAGTCGGCTGCTCTGGCAGCGATCCCGCTCGGATGGTGCTGTCAGCGCTCCACCGGCGTGGGTGCCAGTCATCGAATTTGCGAATTTGATTTGATTTCGATTTCACTTGCCTCAACAGGTCTTGGCAAGCAAAGTTTAGTGTCCAATGAAGGAAAGGTACGCATAAGTGGGCTGGTGACACCCCTGGCATAGGCCACCTGTTATAATCTCACTTGGCTTCGAACAGCATATTTCCAAAGGTCTCGGTCACTAGTCATTGCCTCGGTGAGGCCTAATATTCGAAGGTCGTGCTTCACCACCTCATCCCAGGTCTTCTTGGGTCTACCTCTTCCACAGGATCCCTCAACCGCTAGGGTGTGGCCCTTTTTCACACAGCTATCCTCATCAATTCTTGCCACATGTCCATACCAGCGCAATCATCTCTCTTGCACACCACAACTGATGCTTTTTAGGTCCAATTTTTCTCTCAAGGTACTTACACTCTGTCGAGTATGCACACTGACATTACACATCCATTGGAGAATACTGGCTTCGTTCCTTGCCAGCTTACGCATGTCCTCAGCAGTCACGGCCCATGTTTCACTGCCATGTA
>NC_069003.1:36811724-36814867 GCF_001194135.2 Octopus bimaculoides
TCAAGCGTTGATCAATATCTTCTGAGAATTGGACAGAAAACATCAAGGGCGTCATTCTCGATACTCGAATGGCTGTGTTTATATATGTTATATATATATATGTGTGTGTGTGTGTGTGTGTGTGTGTGTATAAAGGCAGAGAATTGCATCCCAGCTGACTCCCCTAATCACAAACCTTGATAATCAATATCCACATTTCATTCTCTGACCTTAAACCAAATGAAAAATAGAGGGGGGGACACATAAAAGCAATAGCATTCCCTCCACCCCTTACCGCCTCCCACCCCACGCTTTATATATAAAAATAATAATAAGCTATCCACCCATCCGTAGCTGTTTGTCCTTCCTCAATAGTAACAATGTCATGCTTGACTGGACAATGGGTAGATAGGCCGAGGCTAGAGAAAGAGGTAGAGGTGGGTGACTCTGTACAGCAGAAGCAGCACCCGTTCACCCTACCCCCTCCCTTCCTCCCGCTCCTTCCTCTTCTCCAGCATTTTTTTTTCGTCTTTTATTTTTCTTTCTTTTACCGCTGATGTGCGCCAAGGTTAACCAAGTGCACCTGCAATTACTGCGGCTGCCCCTACTACTACTACTACTACTGCTGCTGATGTTGCAGAAATATCCCATCAGCCCTGCTCCAGTCCCAACAGTGACACAAGTCGTTATATTTAGTCATAATTCTCCCTCTTTCCCTTATGTAGGGGACGTGTGTGTGTGTGTGTGTGTGTGTATTTATATATGTGTGTGTGTGCGTATACACATACATATGCATGCGTGCGCGCGCGGTACAGTTTGGCGTCGTAACAAGAAGAGAGTCCTCAATCCAAGATGTGATGTAACATTGTTTATTTAAACTGAATGCCTTTCCCCCTTGTACCACGTGTTTCATGCCACTGCGGTCATCAGGCGAACTTATTTTCAGGGTTTCGATTTGATCTATCTGCGCGCGCACACACACACACACACTCACACACACACACACACACACACACACACACACACCTCTCTCTCTCTTTCTCTCACACTCACTCTCTCTCTCTTACGCACACATAAATTACATGTGCATGTTTTCAAGCGTTTCTCATTTTGAAGTGTCTGCGAACGCCATGCGCACATTATATTCCTCATAACCCAAACAGCAAAGGAAAAGGTACTTTTGCATGTATCTCATTATTAGAATGGAGGCTTTCACACACACACACACACACACACACACCGCTTTTAACGGTGAAACTCGAAGTATACAAAGCTATAAATGACAGCGTATAAATATTGGGTTATGAAAACCGCTGAATGGGAAAAGTTGAAGGCTGTCCGCAACATGATACAAAGCAGTCCTTTGAAGTTCTTCAATCTGTTGTTTATGTCGTAAGAATTTAAATGGAGCCTCGTAGGACTGGAACCCACGACTTCTGTGAGCATGCCACACGTTCTATCATGATGTATGGACAGACAGATAGAACTCTTCCTCTCATTATCTGTCACAACACCTCCCTAAGTAACTCTCACATCAATGTTCTGTCAGAAGAAATGGATCGATAGTATATGTGTGGTGGGGAGGGAGTTGACTTTTTCTCCGTGGTGGTTGCTCGATCTACTACAGCAAGTAGCTAAGTCTCGCTTAAGTCATTACCTCTTATCTTAAATAAATACACGATAGTGTAATCCGAGGTATATAGAATGGACGAAACGGTCACGCCTGGACCACACTTCCTCACAGATCTCGATTCGGACTCATTTAGAAAGTTTACAATAACAACAACAAATCAGTTTCGCCCAACGAGGGATGACCTGCGCTATCTTTCGACCTCCTAGAAATGAGAGCCAAATTTCCTCCAAACCATAACATACCGTCTTAAAGGAAAGGGCTCGCAAACAGACTTAATAATATACGTCACATGAAGCGGGATAAAACCACCCGGAGGGCAGTGTCCTTTTTCAAACACACACACACACACACACACACACACACACACACACACACACACACACACACACACACACACACACACACACAAAGAATAAAAGTGAAACTATAGTGTTATGAAAAGTGAGGCTATTATACCGTGCGAAAAAAAATCGGAAAGGTCGTATGGGTGGGCTATAGCCTCCTATATGGGCAAGGACCAAGATTTGACCCCATCCCTAGAACCTTCCCCAAGTAATGAAAAACCTTCATGCCAAATTTGGTACAGCGGTTTAGCCGTGCATAGAGGAAACACACACACACACACATATATATATACATACATACACAGGCATGCAAATATACATACACACATACAAAAACGCTGCTTCAAACAAGATTTATTTCTGAATTTTTATGACGTCAACAAACACACACACACACACATGACAGGCTTCTTTCAGTTTCCGTCTACCAAATCCATTCACAAGGCTTTGGTCGGCCCGAGGCTATATTAAGACACTTGCCCAAAGTGCCACGCAGTGGGTCTGAACCCGGAACTATGTGGTTGAGAAGCAAGCTTCTTACCACAGAGAGAGAGAGGGGGGAGAAGGAGAGAGAGAGAGAGAGAGAGAGAGTTATGACTGCTGTGACTGTTAGGTTTGTCCTTTGGTCACAGGCCTGCCTGTTGGGTCCCAATAATTGTCCTGGGGCTAAACTACGTCATCATTACTTCTTATTCCCCACCCCACCCATACACCACACCAACTCGACCTCCCCCACGCCTTCTTTCTTTCACCCACACGTACACACACACAATAGTATTATTACCTGTTCCACTGGCCAAGCTGGAGTTTCCACACCAGAGGACATTTTAACGACGAAACCCAGAAACCGATTACGTTACGCGTTTCTCGTGTCCCCCCCCCCTTCGTTTTATGTATTTTCCGTATTGTCTTCTCTCACCGCCACCACCGCCGCCGCCGCTGTTGTCGGTGGCGATGGCGGTGGTGTCATCTTCATCTGTTTTTCCTTCTTTTAATCTTCAGTTACCGTTAGTCATCACCACTGAATGTAACTGTCACCACCACCACCACCACCACCATCGCAATTACCCTGACCGTCATCACCATCATAGTCATCATCATCATCATCATCATTAATATATCTCTCCACAACCATCGCCGCCACCGTCATCATCATCACCATCACCAGACTGCTGAGTCGGTGTGTT
>NC_069003.1:36817865-36818285 GCF_001194135.2 Octopus bimaculoides
ATCACCACCACCACCATCATCATTAGCATCACCACCACCACCATCATCATTAGCATCACCACCACCACCATCATCATTAGCATCACCACCACCACCACCATCATCATCATCATCATCATTAGCATCACCACCACCATCATCATCATGTTACCATCTACGTATCAATATTGTCTCCACCATCACCGCCATCATCATCATCATCGTCTGCACATTATATCACCATCTACGCATCAATAATGCCGCCGCCGCCACCGGCCTCGTCATTATCGGCATCATTATATCACAACCTACATTATTGATGAGCGAAGGCTCCCCCCCCCCCATCGCTGCCTTTTATTAGCGTTTCCACCGCTACCACCGCCGCCATCATCATCATCCACCACACCATAACAATCATTTCCCCACCACCACCACCAACCC
>NC_069003.1:36818382-36818933 GCF_001194135.2 Octopus bimaculoides
CCCTCCCTCCCCACTGTCCCACCCATATCTCCGCCTCTCTCTCTCTCTCTCTATCTATTACGTCACACGCTGTAACTGCAGTGAGTGAGAGCATATATCGACTCAGTTATTTACACGGCAAGCTGCTGTGTACATTGTTACATACACACACAACATGAACATGCACACACACACACACACTCTCTCTCTACCACATTCCATTATTGCTTCACAGATTCATAGATCTTTTGTTATATGTACAGGAGTATATGTGAGTGTGTGTCTGCCATGGAGAGTATGTGTATGTTTATTATGGATCCATATATATCTTAACGAGGATATTTATGTGCATATATAAATATATATAATATATAATATATAATATATATATATATATATATACACACACACATACGTGTAATATATACTTACATTTATATATATACACACACTTAAATATTATGATGTATCAGTGTGTCTACATACTGTTTGTGCTTATTTATATACACCCATACATGAATATGAATTTTGTGAGTGTATATATATATATATATATATGTATATATATATAT
>NC_069003.1:36821211-36825953 GCF_001194135.2 Octopus bimaculoides
ATATATAGATATGCAGGGCAGGGAATCGTCAATTAGTAATGAAATTAATAATTAACAATTTTGCCGGGTAGCTCAGTATATATATATATATATATATATATATATATATATACGTGCACATGCTCACTGTGATATTTACATAATGGTGTTATTTTGAACTGAACATCATTATCTGATTATCAATCTCAGCACAAACACACACATATACATACACACATACATACATACACACACACAATTCTTTTTCTTCAAATTTACGCTGCAGTGAAAATAATCTCATGGTTCAAAAATGACAAGTAGTGTGTGTTTGTGTGTGTGTGTTTGTGTGTGTGTGTGTGTGTGTGTAATCTGTAGAGAAGAGTTTTTCTCTTAAATGTTGTGACAAAATGTTACAGCAAATTCCTGTACAAGAAAGTGTTAGGCTTTCTGACTGGAAACCCCCTATTTTGCAAGAATTTACAACAAAAGGGACTTCGGTCTTGGGGTGGGGCTGGGGCTGATGATTTTTGCCCTGTGTATCTTCATCTTTTTTTGTCCCACAATCCACTTTGGTTTTCAAAAAATAAATAAATAAAAAGCAAAGCAATATGTTGTGCTTTATCAAGAATGGACAAAGTTGAATAATATCCTCAGACAAAAGTTTTAATTAAAACCTTGGTGTTGATTTTGCTCGTTAGGTGCCATACTTATTTCTACACTATTCTCAAGTAACTGAATCAGTGTCCCTTGTGAGAATCCCAACATTAACCTTTTCATCCTATTAATCTTGAAAGCCATAGAAAATAGGAGTCATGAGCCCTACTGAAGAATTAAAAAGGGATTTTTGTCTATAATAAATTTCCTTCGAAATTGATTTTAATATCCTTTTTTTTTTTTCTTATTTTCTTTCCAGATTCGAAACTTCACTCTATTGTAGGAGTAATTTCTGTAACACAAGCTCTTCCGCCTTTAAGGTATACTAACATAAGATATATATTTATATTGTTGCTGTTGTTGTTGTTTAGTCTACAAGTCAGTCTTCATTGACTAGACCAGGGCTCTCCAAAGTGGTTGCCATCGACCTTTGGGGGTGGGGGTCAATGAGACTATTCAAGGGGTCGATAAATGCACATCTACTTAATTATTAGAAAATTACTATTTTTAAATCTCACAATGAGAGATATTCAGCAACTTTATTATTATTATTATTATTATTATTATTCAGCAACTTAATTATTATTTATTTATTTTCTTGTACAGGCCTGGGAATCGATGAGGGGTCAGGAGTTCTACGAAGGGGTTAATGGTCTGAAAAGTCTGGACTGGACTTATGAATGATCCAGTTTGCTCCATCCATGACCTTTCCATCTGTCTTCATGCATCTCTCATCCATTACCTTCTTTTTAAGACAGCTGTGTGCAATTTAAGGAAGCGATGATGGTACGAGTTCAATGGGCCCTAATTCCAGCCGTTTCTTATTGCCAGCTCCTACTCTTTATTCCCTACAACTTGCACTGGTCATCTTGGCTTGGTTTCTACAGCCGAATGCCCTTCCTGTCACCAACCACTTCACAAAGTACATGACACTATATTACTAGAGAAGCTGAGCAGCCCTTGAGGACTGATGTCTCATCATCATCATCATTGTTTTAACGTCCGGTTTTCCATGCTGGCATGGGTTGGATGGTTGAACAGGAACTGATGTGCTAGAGGACTTCATCATGTTCTAATGTCTGCTTTGGCAGGGTTTCCATGGCTGAATGCCCTTCCTAATGCCAACCACTTCACAGAGTGTACGGGATGCCTCCATTTCACCACTTTCGTTGTTTGTTTTCCGTAGAGTTGTTACATATTGCTATCATTTAGTATTGTGTTATGGATTGTGATATCATATAATGGTACCATGTAACACCATGTATTGTGATATTATGTGGTGATGTTACACAGGGCTATCATGTTGCACCATGTAGTCCCATGTGGTGGTTCCCTGTATTACAGTATTATTATGTATTTCATGTGTTATGCTCCAAGATCTGCTCCCTTGATTTATCTGGGATTTCTTCATTTCTTTCAGATCGCTATTCTGTTGTGCATCCAATCTCACCAATAATGCTGCATCAAGGTACCAAGTTGACGAAGACGAAGGAGCGGCCATCTGCTGCGCATGAGACCTGTGGTCAAAGACAGTAGGGGGGGAATTGTGTCACTTGGGATCATGGACAATTCAGTCACTTACGGGTATTCATATTATCAAAATCAGTCCACAATGGTTATCAATAGTAACACTAACAGCAACCACACCACCACTTCCACCACCACCTCCACCACCACCACCAACAACAACAACAACAGCAACAACAACAACAACAACAACAATGGCAACAATAACAGTGAATCAAAGGACGACTTTTCTGATTGTGTCAGTTCTGGCGAAGACAGTATTCGCGATATTTCCGTACAAGGGGGAGACATGCATGGTTTCATTCCGTCAAGGAAACAGCGTGCTTTCACACCCGATAACCGAAAAGATCAATGTTATTGGGAAAAGCGACGCAAAAACAACGAAGCGGCCCGAAGGTCCCGTGAGAAACGAAGGTTACACGACATGGCGCTCGAGAAACGCATTGTAGAGCTTTCCCGCGAGAGCTGCATCCTTCGAACCCAGCTCTATGCTGTCAAGAAGCGATACGGCATCCCTCGTGAGGAACCGATTATTTTGGACAACGAAGAGCAAGAAGTTCTTGATAAAGATCTTCAAGCTCTCAATGCAGCCAGTGCCAGCGCAGCTGCCGTAGTGTCGTCTCCAATGCCACCAAATGCAGTGTTAAACAGTCTGAAAATCCGGCGGGCGTCACCTGTTGGGTTGCCTTTAGTTTCATCGACTGGCTCCAACGCACCTGCCTCCGTTCCAAATGTAACCAATAGCAACAACAATGATACACGTAGTGTGATCTTCTCGTTACCAAACAACTCTGAAACCCTCTCAGGGAACACTTCAGCTCCTGCCACAATGTCAACAATTAAGGGTCACAAAAACAGCTTGGTTGCGACCACGTTGTCATCGATCCAGCACCAATATAACTTTGAACCGGCCCTCGCTGTGAAACAGGAACCGGTTGATGACTTTGAGAGCACAGTCCTAAACACTAGCGAAAGTCAAGGCTCGGTGGATTACCCATCGTCAGAAAGCTACACAACATCTTCAGAGACATTTGAAACCACTACCTCAGCTCTGATGATGGGTAAAGACAATGCCGAGAACCATATAAACTCGGGCAAGAGCCTGGAGAGTTCTTGGTATCATGGATCGAGAGAGCCCATAGATAATGGGAAATTAGTTCCAGCGGCAGGAGACCTTGAACAAAAACCTTTACAGCTTGTGGTGAAACGTCGTAAAGTGGAACCCGAACAGTTTGCTCATTCACAGGAACCCGTGGGGGAATATCATAAAAACAACAACACCGTCACAACCACCACCCCTAACAACAATAACAACCACCTCCACCATCACCAACAGTCACAACAACAGCAACCACCACCACAACAAAAATCTCCAGTTATCTCTCCGATGGTGCCAAGCCCCCACAGCCTGAGCATCAGTGAGAGTCCCATCCTTCGAACATCCATCTCGACATTACCATTGAAACTACGTCATAAGGTTTCACTTCCTGACCACACCATGTCGTCAGTACAGTTGTCTTCTCCCACGGCCACAGTTACGTCATCACCTCTATCGTCATCATCATCATTTTCATCAGCATCTGCTTTCACTCAGAACGAGGCCCCAGCAACCCCTTCAACCCTTCACAATGGTCTCACGCAGCTTTCCGAAATCGCTCTGTCCCATAGCAATCCATTACCTTTACTTAAGAAAGATGTCATAAATGGTGTCAACCTGCTATCAAGATGTAACGGGAGCAACAGCAGCAGCAGCAGCAGTAGCCTGGACGGCAACATGAACGATGCCAGTGACTTAGAAATGAAACCAAGCGAACACGAAATGCTCAGTCGCTTGGACCCGAAATATGTCGAACGCAGAAAGCGCAACAACGAGGCTGCTCGAAAGTGTCGTGAAAACAGGAAGGCATTGACGAAACTGCGAGAAGTGAAGTCGAGCTATCTGGAGTCCGAGAACGGCAAACTTCGTAACGAGATGAATGACCTGCAGGAAGAGGTGAAACAGCTGAGAGAACTGCTTGAGAAGAAACGGTTAGAGCAGGGTTTCAAGGGGAAATTGTCTGATGCTGCAGACGCTCATAATAGCATCACCATTAACACATAACAACAACAAATTCCCCCCCCCCAAAAAAAGAACGATAGTAATTATAAAAAAATAATAATAAAAAGTTTAAACGAAAAACGAATTTATTAAAAGTAATTTAAGACTGACACACCTACATCCAGGCACACATACACACCTACACATACCTGTAATTAATAAGGTCCAGCCTTGCTTTGCTGAATCAACCTTGGGGTTGTGTTAAGGGTACAGAGTGTCTGGGGAATATTCATTAATTACACATGGTCATTTTCATCAGCAGGAATTCAGTTGGTCAACAACTGGCTGAAGGAATGGTCACTCGTTCATCAAAACTGACAGAGAAAAACCTACTAAATACACACAGACGCATCCATCATTCCATACACATACACACACGCACGTGCGCGCGCGCGCGTCCACATCCATTCATGTACATTTTTGTAAACAGACATGACAAAAAAAAAAACAAGGACATTAATTTAAGGTTCTTTATTTTAAAGCA
>NC_069003.1:36829509-36831706 GCF_001194135.2 Octopus bimaculoides
ATATATATATATATATATATATATATATATATATATATATATATATATATATATATATATATATATATATATATATATATATATATATATATATATATACATATATATATATGTATGTATACATACATACACATATACATATATGGGTGAATACACACATGCACACGCACACATTTACACATGCCTGGGTACATTATATGCATCCATATATAGTGGTGTGTGTATATATTTATACACCCAATTCTCACATTTTTTCATTGTTGTTTTTGTTTTGTTTTTTTCCTAAACCAGATTCTTTTGTATTCGGTTAGGCAGGGACTTCGTTGATTTTTTTATCTCATTTTACAAGTGGTCCATCTTTTTCAATATTGTATCACTGTGTGTGTATGTATGTGTGTGTGTGTGTGTTTACGTGCTGTTAAATGCAGACTGATGTTTTCGTGTTGTAGATAATCTACTTTGATCTTGAAATATATGTATGTATATCATCTGTGTTTTACTTATGTGTATGTGTATATATGTATATATATATATAGTGTGTTTGCATGTAGTATATGAATATTTTCTTGATATATATCTATATATATATATATATATATATACATACATACACACATGTATATTTATATACACACATGCGCATATGTATGCGTGTGTATGTCTGTATCTCTGTAACAATGTATACATTCAACACTTGTCTGACTTTGCATAATGTTTATGTTGAATAGTTTTCAAAATGATGAAATATGTTCATTCTCACACACACATGCATGCATTATATATATATACATATATATATATATATATATATATATATATATATATATACACACACATAAAACATGAAAGAAAAACCAAAAAAAAAAATGATAAAATAATTGTCTTTTGGTAAAATTGAATTTGAAATGAAAGTGCAAAGTTCAAGTCCGAACACGGGTGGTACTGTTCTTCTGCTGTCTTATTATTATTATTATTATTATCGTTATTATTATTATTATATAACAATTTTTTGTGGGGTGGGGGGTTGTGCTATTTTTCCCAATTTTCTATCTAAAAGAAAAAAAAGATAATTTCTGCTTATTCTTTAGACTTATTTTAATTATCATTTTCTGTCATCATTATCATCATTATTATTATTATTATTATTATCATTATTATTATTATTATTATTATTATTCATGATTTCAAGGCATTTGAGCATCTCATTTAAGTTAAATAATAATAATAAAAACAAAAAGACACAACCTATTTCTTCTTTCTCTTCTCAATCAAGAAACTGATTAGTTGTGTGGTAGGGAGGAAGAGAGAAAGGAAGTGAGGCAGGTACAGGTATGAAAAGAAAGAAAAAGGGAGAGAAAGAGAGAGAGAGAGAGAACAAGTGGAAGACAAATGTGCAGACAAATCCAAATCATTGAAGTTAGACAAACAGCTAAGAACGAGGGGAGGGGCAGAACCTGGGGGGTGGGGGTTAGAAGTATATTTGGTGTCTACGTCGTTGTTATATCCCTCACTCATGCCTCAACATGAATGAATAAATGTGTGCAAGGGTTTGTTGACATTCCTTGGCTTTGCTTGTCCTCCCCTGTGAGAAGCAGTGATGTTGTGTTCCTTGTTGGCATCACAACCAGTAATACGGAAAAAAAAAAGGAAAAAAAATGCATATGTCTTTCTTGAGACACCATTGAAGGTTGGCCACAGGAAAGGCACCTGGTTGCTAAAAAATACTGCCTCCAAAAAATAAAAAAGTCCTCGTCCTACCCATGCCTGGAAAAATGGACGTTTGACAAATAAAAGAGAAAACTGATTATTATGATTGGGAAAAGAAATTTTTTTAATTGAGATTGGAAAAAGAAAAACCAAAAAAAAAATAGAATGAAATCCTTTCTTGAAAAATAGAAAAGTCAAAAAATAAAATAAACAGTAAAAAAAAAGGTGGGGTACATAATATTTTCCTTCCAAAAGTTTGTAGGTGGCAGGCATCATCTGATGAGGCAGATCTAAGAAGATTTATTTTATGTTTGTAAATCAGCACCCCCCCCCCACTCCACCTCCTTCCAATCCTTCAATCGTTTTTTTTGGTTTGTTTTAGTTTTCTGAGTGTCTGTGTTAGACCCGTTTCCCCTCCTACCCCACCCCTAAGCCACTTGTAGAAGCGGTGGGGGTGCTCTTCCCCTCCACCACCACCACCAAATCTTAC
>NC_069003.1:36832059-36836385 GCF_001194135.2 Octopus bimaculoides
ACCCACCCCAATTTCTTTTTCTCCTTTGTGGCTTTTTGTTGTTATTTCATGAAGAAAACGAAAGTTAAACAAGAAGAGGAGGGGGGGGGGCTGTTCTGGGATTTGTCTGTGTCTCCTCTATTGCTGGTCAGTCTGGTCATTTTTAGCCATTCAACAAAAATCGTTGTCCATCAACTCATGCCCCCCTCCCGCCTCCACACGCATATATATACCCATCCAAATTCCAGTTGGTTGCTTCGTACAGTCAACAACATATTTGTGCATCAGCTAACACCTTCTCATGTATATGTATATATATATATATATAGGTGTGCGTATATATATATATATATGTGTGTGTGTGTGTGTATCCAGGTCGTTATTTTTCGTCCATGCTTTTTTTTTTCCCATGCTTGCATACGGATTAAAGTATATTTACATCATCATCATCATCACCATCATCAACAGCACTGCAGGAAATTGCTCACATACTTTTCAGTTTTTGTTTTTTCTCCAACG
This sequence comes from Octopus bimaculoides, assembly GCF_001194135.2. NCBI lineage: Eukaryota > Metazoa > Mollusca > Cephalopoda > Octopoda > Octopodidae > Octopus > Octopus bimaculoides. The sequence goes on from NC_069003.1 coordinate 36,832,558, forward strand.
TTTTTGATTGTTTTGTTTTATTTTAGTTTGTATTTTAACGTTAGTGTGTCTATATGAGAGTGTGTGTGTGTGTGTGATGAATAAATACTCAGGGTAGGCAGTAGGCATTAATAAAGAAAATTGCCCACAGAAGGCCTTAATCGCTATAAAGCTAAATTATTTTGACAACAAAATATATTCAGTTACCTTACAATTGCATGTGTGTGTGAGTGTGTGCACGTATCTATGCGTGTATGGATGTGTCTTTTATGTTAGTATTCTATATATTAACTGGGAGCCAAAATGTGAAATTTTGGTCACTAGAAGCAAAGCAATGCTTAGCTGGGGATCAAATTGTACCACCCATTCTCTGCTGATGGGTCACCTCTTTGGGACCATCATTGACAGAGTTCTCTTGTAGGGGCTCACAAGTGAGAGGCTTGCAAAATAGTGAGATGCTTGTTGTTTATTTGACTTGTGCAGATATAGAGAGCAGCAAATCTTAGGAAAAACACATCCAAAAGCTAAAACGAATCTACTTTAAACAATTTCCTTCTAAACAGCGAGACAATGTTGAGTGTTATTTGTTGGGGCAGCAGTTTTGGGAGGGAAAAAACAAAAAAAAACTAGTATTGTCCTTTGGAGACCTTAGCTGTCTTCTGGAATGTACAATCAATTGCTTTACTCCAAGTAAACATTGAATGGCGCTAGAAACGGCAGCTGTCAAATAGAAAAATATTAAACATTTTTAAAAAATGATTCACTTAATTCCATCTGCTAAAGAAGTTTGTTGATAAGAATTGGAAACCCCATAATTTTCTATTTAATCAATGTTCCTAGTTTTAGTTAGAGTAGCCATTGCCTACATTGAAGATGGCAGGGCTTGGGTATCAAGAAACTTTGATGGTTTGAAAGAGTTTATTCAGGTCTCATTATAAACATAATCAAAAGCTCATATTTCAGGATTTACACTAGTTCAGGCTATTTCCTTGTTCTAATTTGCCAGGAAACTCAAGGAACTGCTTATAAGAATGTACTCCAATAGTGTGACATGCCATTCACAATGCCACTCCAAACTTAAGTGTTTTCTGAAACTGTAGGTTATTCTTAGAAACTCCAGATATTAAAACATCCAGTGATATCACTTAACTACAAAATACTTCTGATCTCTGGTTATCATCACCAAAGAAAATTCTTCCTCATTCACAGGATCTGCTAGTTCAACAATCCACAGTCTACCTGTTTAACATGTCATGTGGATTCATCTTTTTTTGACATGTGTTTTCCTTTACATCATAGCGGTCTAGCTAACAATAATGGTATTTCTAGGCTCCCAATTTTTTGGTCACTTGATCTGCCTTGACCAATGACAATGATTGTAACTAGTGCATTGTGGGATATACCAATTCATCAAATATTGTATTACATGTGTGAGTGTGTGAAACTCTGAGTAGCAATAAAGTCTCCAAGTGGTTTCTAATAAATCTATAATTTGTACTTATGTATTCAGCTGAGTTAAACAAAAACTTGTGGAGGGGAAGGGAAAAAGGGACAAACAAGTGTGATCCCTTTTATTTTGGTCAATCATTGCCCACATCACACAGAGATACACCATCATCATCATCATCATCATCATCAGTGTTGTCATAATCATGATTGCTACAACTTACAATGGACCAATCACCTTCAGAGACATTAAGGAAACAAACACGTTCACATAATTATGCCATAGCTCTCACCACCACCACCATTCTTCTTCATTATACACACACTGGTGCAGTGGGTCTGCACACCCCTCAGGGCAGCCACTTTATTTGTGTTTGCTGCAATTGGAGGGATGTTAGATTTAATGAATGGGACAGTTCAAACCCAAACAGTGCCACTTGTACACACACACACTCACACACACACACACACACACACACACACACACACACACACCCTTCATACATTCGCACACGTAAATGTGGGATCTTCACCACCACCACCATCATCTGTTATGATCTCCCCACCACCACCACCATCAGCTTGACTCTACCATTATTACCATCACTACCACCACCCCTCAATATCATCACTGTGATCTCCACCACTATCATGATCTCTACCATGGCCACCACCACTATCATCTTCACCACTGTGATCTCCGCCATCACTAACATGATCTCCATCACCACCACCAGACCATAACTCACTGTTTACTACAACATTGTCAATACTTTTCACTAACTCCTACACACACACACACACACACACACACACACTACATTCTGTCATCTCTTTTTGTAGATTCATTCCTAAAATCCGGAATTCTTTATATTTAAATTCTAATGTATTATAATTATGCATTCAATGCAACAAAACACACACAAGCACACATTTATACACTCATATATATATATATATATATATATATATATGTGAGTAAAAATAAATACAAAAAAGGTGGGTTTTTTTGTATGATTGTGTATAGAGGAATATATTATTTTGCTTAAAAGAGTTCCAACACTGTCTGTTTTTTATGTTTTATTTATATTCCTGCAGAACTAATGTGGGGTATAGAATATGGAATATACAATATATAATATGATATACAATATACAATATAAAATAAAATAAAAATGGATGGCACCATGAAAGAAAGTATTGAATGTAGATGAAATATTGAGTGTTCAATATAAAGGATCAAATATATAAATATATAAATATATATATATAAAGGCGACTCGAGTTTCAGGGCTATTTCCCTTCGTCATGGCCGGTATGACAGACTTTTTTTTCCAATGAAATTCTTCATATATATATAAATACATATATAGATATACATACACATATATATTATACCTATGTTTATTATACATGTATGAATATATGTGTGTATATATATGTATATATACTGTGTATATATATATACTTGTATGTATATGTGTGTGTATGCATTTACACACACACTCACGCATTCATACAGACACCTAATATGTCATTCCACTTTGGAAAATTATCATGTATGCATATATGTATGTCCCCTGACACACAGAGACACCCGTGTGCATATACATACATTCACACATGTATGCATATGTATATATATATAATCTGTGTGTGTTTGTGGACATCCATATTTTTTTCTCTCTCGCATGGTGAGGATTTTAAGAGATTCGATTCTGAATTTGTCATCCTTTTGTTTTGTTTTTTTAATTTTTTTTCTGTGTTTGTGTGTGTGTTTGATATTTTTTTTTATATAAAATAACGATATTATTTATAAATAAATGAAGAAAGAAGCAGATTGGAAAATTTGCTTAATTAATATTTACAAATGTTCAATAGATTTTCTGTCATTTATTTTCTGAGCCTCTGTTTTATATTTGTCCTTCCTTCGTTGTTTCAACAATTTAGTTGACATATTTAACCCTTCCCATGATCCTCTTTCCATAATCCCCTTCCCATGATCCTCTCTCCATGATCCCCTTCCCATAATCCTCTCGCAGACCCTTCCCGTGATCGTATTCCTGATGAAACACACTCTGTTACATGTTTTATTTTTGTTTTGTTTTTTTTTAATGATCCCCAATTTTTTTTTTTTTGAGGGGAGGGGTTACTTTCAAAATAACTCAAACTTCTGTTAAGGACAGTGGGTGGAATATATTGTTAAAATATCTGAAGAAAAAAATACTTGCGGGGTTCGTTCTTGTTCTTTGTGTTTTGAGTTCAAATCCTGCCAGTTGAGTTTGCTCTTCATCCTTTCAGGGTTGATAAAATGAAATACCAGTCATGTACTTGGGTTGATATAAATCGTTTCCCTCCATCTTTTCAATTTTCTGACTTTCTGCTTTATATAAGAAATATTTT
>NC_069003.1:36837400-36840811 GCF_001194135.2 Octopus bimaculoides
TTATCTTATTCCTAGCACCAGCATTCCCCCCCCCCATTTACCTTTCAGCCCGTCATTCCACCCCAACCATTTCACTCTAATCAATCATCCACTCTCCTTTTAATTAAAACTTTTCTTAGATTTTCATGAATTAATCATTATTTATTGACAAATTCAAGCCAAAAAAAATATTAAAATAAATAAAAATTGAAAATAAATAAATTGAAATACATTGTGAGAGAATGGGGTTTTTTTTTTGGGGGGGGGTGCCTTTTTAGGCATGGAGTTGGGGTTCTTTTCACTCTAAAAGTTCAACTATTTAAAGACTGACCTCTGAGGACGATTGAAAACCTTACTACAGAATGTTTATGTTGTTGTTTTTCTTCTTATTTATTGATCTCTACGTTATTTTTGCTGACTTGTCACCCTTGCAATATTGAGCTGAACGTATTTACCAATTAGAAGTGAATGTGGTGTATGAGGTTATGTATGGTGCAGCATGAGATTTTCTCCATCTGCTGGACAACTGTTTTTGTTCAACACCAGTAAACAAACTTGTATACAAGCTGTGAACGAAATTACCAGGGAGTCATGAGCAGGGTGACAGTTGCTACTGAAGCAAATAAGGAATCTGTTACAGTTTCAAATGAATCTGTGGAGCGGACAATGAGCTCTGGTTCTGCTTACGTTGTCAGGCAGAGAAATACTGACTGCATCATTTTTCTCCACTTCCACAGCTTGACTGGAAATGTTGATGGGGCTGATGAGATCCAGCGAGTTTGAAACAACTGCCGGCAGCATAACTTCTTGGTTGCAGTTGCTTGCATCTGTAGTTCCGTGCATGTAAACTCATCACATTATTAATTAAAGATGGTAGATGGCAGAAAAAGTGCATCAAACAAAATGTCTTGTAATATTTAGTTACAAACCATTATGTTCCGAGTTCAAACCCTCTGGAGTTGATGTTGTTTCTCCCCCCCCCCCCCAAGGGTTGATAAAATAAATTAGCAATTCAGGACAGAACCCTCTCTCTCTCTTTCTCTCTCTCTCTCTCTCTCTCTATCTCTCTTTCTCTCTCTTTCTCTCTCTCTCTTTCTCTCTCTCTCTCTCTCTCAAAATTTGGAGCTTTGTGTTTTTAAGTTATTATTAAGGTTGGTGGGGGGGAGCATAGGTAAGAGCAAGTGTGAAGTGATGTAAACTAAATTTGTTTGTGGTATTTACTTACATCCACTAGTTTTCTTCATTTGTTTAGGCTCAGTAAACCAGCACCAATATACTAAAAATAAGACAAAAATGCCATCTCTACAAATTATTGACCTTTGGTCTTTTTGTTACCAAATTTCTCTTGATATAAACTCTATCAAATAATGAAGAATTTCATAAAATATTAAGCTAGTGTTTGGGATATAAATTAACATGGAATTTTGATGGAAGAAGGTTCTAATTTGAAATGGGAAGTTTGTATCACACACCTTGAGGTGGTTTCGAGTGAGTTGGTATCAAAAAAGTTAAGTACCATTAATAGAATCTCAACTAGAGAACCAAAAAGGATACACATCCGCAGACAAATCTGTGTTGACATACTTGATGGGTGGAACTTAACTAATGAGAAATAATTATGCTGCAGGAGGTGGGGATATTAACCAATGACTATTGTTGTTTCAATTATTTTGCTAAACACTAGAGACAGATAAGGAAAATGCATTATTCCATCCCATTATCAAATACAAAACAAATAGGCACCAAATCGGACAATCCTGGACCTTGCTGTCGTTCTTTCTAGAAGTGATCTGTGTTTTTGAAACAGCTTCTCTATCATCGTGACTCAAGAGTCGTCTTTTAGAATGTCTGAAAGCTGCTTCCAATAAGAATTGATCCTTTTCCGTCTGATTATAGTTTGGATAGGATGGCAATCAATAGTTTCAAAGCAGTTTCTAGGGCAGCTGACCTCCCAGCTCATATACACAGAATCTGTTATAAAACTTTCTTTTGACTTTTGTTTCAAATGTATTCAGTGAAGCATCCACATCTAATAATAATAAATTTGTTTGCTGTCACAGTCTTGACGCCATGTGAAGGCAGGAAGCTGTCAAACAACAAATAGTGTGTGAGGGAGTGGTAGTAAATATATATGCATGTTGATACATATGTAGAAAAAAATGCACACACACATTTACAGACATATGCATAAACACATACATGTATTCACACACACACACACACACACACACACATAAATGCATGTATGATTGAGTGGTTACAGAATTGGCTCTGTAATTGCATGCTCTGATATTTCTATCTCAAATAATGGCACCTTGGGCAAGTGCTCTCACTGTAGCTTTGAGTCAACCAATACCTCCTGAGTGCAATTAGCAGACAAATACTCTTTGGAAGGCTGTTGTATGCATACATACACCCATATATATATATATATATATATATATATATATATATATATATCTGTGTGTGTGTATGAAAGAATGAAATGTTTATCTCACTCTTGTTACATTTTACATTCATTTTAGTTTTAATACTCTATATTATACGACAGAGGAAGATATTTTCAAAAGCAAATAATAATAATAATAATAATTTCATATTTCATGTTTGTTTAATGTCCAAGAATTCAATGAATTGATTTAGAGGCAGGAATTTACAACTGGAGAGTCGTCTTCTTGACAATCCTCACCTGTTTTTCAGGTATATTTATTTATTTATTTATATAATATAATACAGCATATTATATCTTTGCAATGAAGGCACATAGCTCAGTGGTTAGTGTGATAGGCTTACAATCTTGAGGTAGTGAGTTCAGTTCTCAGACTGGGCTGTGTGTTCTGTTCTTGAGCAAGACATTTTATTTCATATTGCCAAGCTGTATCAGCCCCTTTGCCTTTCCCTTGCCCATCAGTGGTGTGGAGAGGGGAGGCTGGTATGCATGGGTGACTGCTGGTCTTCCACAAACAACCTCACCCAGACTTGTGCCTCAGAGGGGAACTCCCTTGGTATAATCCTTTGGTCATTCATGACCGAAGGGATTCATGGAAACATCTATGCTATTTAGTGTAGAAAATGTTTTCAAAAAGTAAGGAAAGAATTCTATGGAAACCGATTTGTTGTTCTCTCTAATTAATCTGTCAAAGATGCGTGATGACATTGCCACACCAATATCTTAGGTATTTGAAACAATTATTATTATTACAAAGGTTTTGGTTGACGGAATGTGGGTGTATTTGTGGCCCTTTACTATCAAAGTTCAAATCTTGCCCTGGTCAACTTGGCCTTTCATCTTTCCTGGGCCAAGTTAATTGACCAGCTTCCTCTACAAAATCTCAGGATTTCAGCCTATATTATAAAAAAAAAAAAAAAAACTATCATATTATTATGATAATAATAATAATTACTGTTGTTATTATTATTATTATTATTATT
>NC_069003.1:36841271-36846405 GCF_001194135.2 Octopus bimaculoides
CCCCCCCCATTATTCTTTTGCCTGTTTCAGCTGTGGCCAAGCTGGAGCATTTCTCTTTCAACTTTACTGGGTTGGTAAAATGAATCACCAGTCGAGAGCCACGATTACATAATTGTTCAACACTCTCTTGTCCTTGTGCCTAAATCAAAAGCCCTCATTATTATTATTATTATTATTATTATAAGGCAATGTGTTGGTCGAACTATTCACACACTGGTCAAAATGCCTAGCAACATTCTGCTGAGGTCAGCTTCACCTTTTATCCTTTCAGGGTTGATAAAAATAAGTACCAGTTAACAACTGGAGGTTGATGTGATCAACTTCCCCCCCTTCTCTCAAAAACTGCTGGTCTTGTGCCAAAATTAGAAACAAGTGTTATTATTATTATTTGTCTACTAATTATTATTTGAATACTAATTATTATTAAGGGAACGAACTGGCAGGGTCATTAGCACGTTGGGCAAATGCTTAGCGGCATTTCATTCTAAGTTCAAATCCCCCCAAAGGTCAACTTTACCTTTCATCCTTCTGGGTCAATAAAATAAGTACCAGTTGGATATTGGGGATCGATGTAATCAACTTATCCCCTCCCTCAATATTGCTGGCCTTGTGCCAAAATTTGAAATCATCATCATTATTATTATTATTATTATTATTATTATTATTATCATTATTGAAGGTGGCAAACTGGCAGAATTGTTAGCACGCTGGGTTCTAACAGTCAGTTTCTACTGAAGCTTGGAATAATTAGTGTAACTGCACCAGACAAAAGACTTAACAGCATTCCTTCTGACTCTTGTACATCCTGAGTCCAACTTTCACTGACCGAGGTCAACTTTGCCAATTGTCGTCTTTTCAGAGTCAACAAAACAATGAGATCGTTGAGCACTCGGGAGCCATGGAGTCGATTAGCGCCCTCCCACCCCAAAATTTTCAGGCCTTGTACTCATTGAAGAAAGAATTATTGAGGGTGGTGCCTGAAGAGATTGCCAGAGCCATTCCAGCAGCATCAATTTTATTCTTCGTCTTTCCATTCATCAATTTAATTAACTTAGTCTCTCCCTCAAAATTTCAGACCTTCTATATATCTTAAAACACATAATTATTAAGGGTATTGAGGGTACTAAGTAGGGTGGCACACAACATGCCTTGTGGTGTTTAGTTATGCTACTTTAGTTCCAGGTTCAAATCTCATTGGAGTTAATTTTGCTTTTCACCCTTCAGGGGTTCAGTACAATGAAGTTACTCTTAAATTTTGGAGGTGGGAGGCATCACTTCAATCAGCTATGTTCCTTCTAACCCCAACTTTACTGGGAGCAGGTGCAGGGATTTAGCATAAATCATTTTCTACCTCAGGAAAGGGGCCTAGCCCTAAAGTTCTGTGTATGTGTGTGGTTGTGGGTGTTTCATGATATAAAAAGAAAGACATATTTCTATCAAATAACTAACTCAGCTAAATACACACATACACATCTATAGGTGTGTGTGAGAGAGAGAAAGAGAGAAATAGATACACAAACAAATTACTGGAAAGAAACATTTTAAATTGTTTTACATAAAAAGAATTAGAAAAAATTTTTTTAAATTAAAATTTTAAAAAAGCAATATAAAAAAATTATAATAACAGAAAAATTATATAAAAATATATAAATTTTAAAAAAAAACTTTTTATATTTAGATTTGAATTTTTCCAAAACAATGAATGAATCAACAACAAAACCACAATCAGTTGCTGCAGTTAATTTATAATCATTAAACTTAGATTTTAGATATGTATATATATATGTTTGTGTGTGTGTGTCTGTGTGTATTTTCGGGTGTACAATAAAAAAAAAAATTTAAAAAAACAACAGAAAATGCATGTCAGACTTTGTTGATCTCTTCCCAGTTTACTGTTTTGGTGAAAGTTTTTAAAACCTTTTGGATACCAACCCACCTGAGATCATCCCCACTTTTGAAGTGAGTGAATTTGCTAGCTGGAAACTAAGAGAATCCCATCGTATATATGTGTGTGTGTTTGTCTCCCAACACTGCTTGACAACCAGCGTTGGTTTTGTTTGCATCTCCATAACAGTTTGGCAAAAGAATAAAAGTGTCAGGCATAAAAAAATAATCACTGGAGTTGATTCTCCAAGGTGGTGCCCCAGTATGGCCACAGTCTAATGACTGAAACAAGTAAAAGATGAAACCTTCCATGAACATTCTTTTGTGTTAAATTACATTCCAAAAACCAGCTGAACCAAAACAAAGGTAGTGGATTTCTGCCAAAATATGGTTAGAAAAAAGCTTAAGGAAAGCCTGGAGAATGAAAGAGTTGCAACTGATGCAGGGAAGAAATAGGCATGAACAACCTGACTAGTGATGCTGGCATGAAAAAAGCACCCTACCCACACTGTGAAGTGGTTGGCAACAGGAAAGGCATCCAGCTGTAGAAAACATACCAAAGCAGACTTCACTGGTGGTTGACAGATCCTGCCAAACTGCCAAATGGAAAACACATTAAATGACAAAACTATATATATATGTGTGTGTAGGTATGTATATATATATATATACATATATACACAACACATGCACACATATAAAGAAGCAATGTAATCTATATTTATATATACACATAGCAAACTATATATATTTATATGAGATTGCTTTAATATTTCAACATACAGACTGTCACTTTGGTAATATTTAAATGTTTAACTTTTACACATATTTTAATTAACTCTTTCTCAATTTATTGAGCACTATTATAAGATTGACAATTGTAAATCAGTTAGACATAGCATTGTATATTTTCCAATATGTAATTATGTTTGGTGGTGTGTGGTGGGATGAGCTAGGAAGCATTTCCATTTTGTCCTTTGCATGAGCTGAGCTGTGGATGGGGACGTATGTTGACATTATCCCTGTACACAAATTGCCTCACAGCTTTGAGGTTTTGAAGATACATGGAATAAAAATTCCTTTATTTCGTAAACAGGTAAGGATTAGTGACGGGAAAGATGTTTGGCTATAAAAAAACAGTACACTGATAATGTATCCATCTAACTCATGCTAGCATGGAAGAAATGAATGTGAAAACAAGAAACAAAATAACAGCTGATCCAGTTTAATTTGGAGTTATTCTACTTGTGTTTTGATTTGGTAAATTCCATGAAAGTTCCATGAAGTATCTCCAGGGTAATGTTAGTGGATATATATATATATATATATAGAGAGAGAGAGAGAGAGGGAGAGACATGTGTTTGGTATTTGTTGGTGTTTAACTGCATATCAAAACTAGTAGATTGATAACATTCCACTCTATCTCCCCATCCCCACCTCCTTGGCATAATGTACCTAGGACTACATTATCCAATGTACATATTTTTATAAGGAAGAAGTGAGTTGAAGAAAATTTGGCATTTTTAGGAAGTGATTACATAGGGACTCCCATCATTATATAAATGTGTGTGCGGGTGGATAATTGTGATATTATATCTGTTTTATCATATCTATGTATGTATATATATTTAATGTTCAGTGGTGTAAGTGATGGGGAGGTCATCATCTATATTTTGTTGCTAAAACTAAAGGCAGGGATTATTTGTATTCATCTTTTGTATATTTGCCTGTGTTGTATGTGTATATGATGTGCACAGATATAACTGTATATATATATATATATATATATATATATATATATAGGTGTATGTATGTACAAAGCAATGTGTAACTGTTGTGTTATTTCATTTCATTCAACTTGCGCAGGTATGCATCTATATGCACACACAAAGGTAAGTGTGTATATGTGTGTTGTGTATGTTTTTTATATATATATATGCATATATGTATAACAGTCACAATCATCATTTTTTTTCCATGGTTACAAGAGTTGGGTCCAATGTTCTTCCCTTGTGATCTTTTGTCAACTCCCCTTCCTAAGATCCATCTTTTACCATTTCTTCCCATGTCTTCCTCAGTCTTCTTCCACCACAGAGTCCTTCTACTGGAATCACTATTTCTTTTATCCAATCATTCTCTTCCATTCACATCACATGACCACACCGCTCCACTCTTCTCCCATGTACACTAAATTTTATTCCTTTTATATCTAGAAATTCTCTTAGACACTTAAATTCAGTTATTCACACACACTAACTTTATACATGTTCACCACACTTGTTTCCAGCCTTCATTAAACACCCCAGTCTTCTACGGAACCTATCATATGCCATGCTCTTCATTCAGAAAGGGAATCTCTTTGTTGCTATCAGAAATAATAGCTCAGTGGTTCTGTTCTAACCACTCTGCCTTAGGAACACTGCTATTAATTAGTTCACCCAGGTGACCATCAACCATTTTGGGGAGTGTGTGTGTGGGTGTGTATATACATATATATATATATATATATATATATATACACACATATATACATATATATCTTTCAGTTATTTTACAATTCTCTGGTGTATTGAAAATCACACTTGGGTGAAAACGTGGATTTATTCAGTAAAATGTATTTCATCAAAGTCCCAGAAAATAGGACTTAGTCTGTCACTACCCCCAACCCATCACCCCCCTCCCTGACCATTTAGCTGGACCTTATCAAAGTAAATGCAATTGTTTATTTATTGGTAACAAATATATCTGGTCAGTGACCACAGGTCAAGCAATTCTCCATCATACTTCAACAGAAGATAAATATTTATTTATTGTTACCTATATACGTGTGTTTACACATACACACACACACACACACAAATATACATATCTTTTATGATCAAGGAGCATTCCACTCATGACCATTCCATCAGTTTCCATTATTTATGTCCTTCCTGTTCTTAAGACAGTAATAGTTGATTTGGCTGCTATTCCTAGCATATAGATATTCCCTCATTCTCCATGAAAAAGTCTTTTTGGTTCCTTGTTTCCCTGTTCTTTTTTATTTCGTTTTATGTTGTTTTATGCTGTTTTTTTGTTTTGCTTTTATCAATTGTTGATACACAAAATATTTTGTAGGGATGACCTTATGACTGTATGTAGGGGACAACAGGGTTCTTTCATTTATGGGACAAAAAAGCTTGGTTAGGGAGTTGTGTTTAAGAAAGGAACTCATTCAAAAAATCCCTCTTCCTCTCTTTTTCTCTCCCTT
>NC_069003.1:36846742-36851566 GCF_001194135.2 Octopus bimaculoides
TATATATATATATATATATATATATATATATATATTTATCAGGACCTTTATTTTAAATGTTTTTTGTAATTAAACTATTAATTTAATTAGTAAAAAGAATATGTGAGGTGGTGGGGGTTGTAAATAATAATTTCTTCTTCAATGAAATCATTTTGTTTCGTTAGAAAACAAAGCAAAAACATTTTTAATCATTTCTTCTTTCTCTCTTAAAAAAAAAAATTATAACAGCACAGTGGCCAGACAAGTTTTCATGGCAGATTGCAAATGAACAATACTGCTTGCATCACAATGGTGTTTGTTTACAGCTAATGCGGTAGACATAAACACACACTCACACACTCATGCACATATATACATATACATATATATGACAAGCTTCTTTCAGTTTCCGTCTACCAAATCCACTCACAATACCTTGATCAACCAGACGCTATTGTAGAAGACACTGGTCCAAATGCCATACATTGGGATTGAACCCAGAACCATGTGGCTGGGAAGCAACCTTCTTCTCACACAGCCAGGCCTGTATATATATATATATATATATATATATATATACGAGGTCTGGTCAGTGTCCAGCTATTTGTGAAATCAGCCAGTTAAATACTGGTATTTAATTTAGCCGCTCTAAAGTTAGAAAGAACTTAGAACGCCCATCCATCCATCTGTCCATCCATCCCTCCCTCCATCCATCCATCTGTCCATCCATCCATATGTCCATCCATCCATACATCCATCCATCCACCCATCCAACCATCCATCAATCTTATCTGCTACGATGAGATTTGAATCCTGGAACAGAAGACAAATCAATAAATAATCTGTTTGTTCTGATTGACTGAACCAGATAATGATCTTGTAAACTGTTCCAAAGATATGACTAACTGGAGTTAAGTGTCTTGCTTAAGAACACATTGACTAAAGTTACCAAAGAGAGAAAGTGACACACAGACAGCTATAAAGCCCCCAAGGCATATTTGGGGGTTCTTATCCATTCATTCGGATATGTTAGATCAAATCTACCATCACTCTTTAATCATCATAACCATTGCCATTAATAAAACATCTGTTTTCTACCTACTCACTAGGGTTTAATAATAATAATAATAATAATGATATGAAGAAGAAATTTCTAACAAAGGCACAAGGCACAGAAATTTTGAGGGGAGGGGGATTAGGGTTAACACTGAGCTCATTCCAGTTGGATGAAATGACAAGGCTGACCTCAGTAGGGTTTGAACTCAGAATGTAATGAAATGCAACAAATCCTACAGGAACTTATTTTCTCTTTTTTCTTTTTTTTTTTTCTGGATACTCCACTGATTGTGATAATAATAATAATAATAATAATAATCCTTTCTAGTATAGGCACAATGTCTGAAATTTTAGTGAAAGGGGGGCTCAGCGATTACCTTGACCTCCCCCCCATCCCCTGAGCTCAAATGATCTTTTCTTATCGATCCAACGTAAAAGGAAAGGCCAAGACAACTTCCGCAGGATTTGAACTCAGGACATAAAAACAGACAAAACACTGCGGAGCATTTTTGTCTGATATGCTAACAGTTCTGCCAGCTCACCAGCTTAAAAATAATAGTAATAATAATAATAATAATAATAATAATTATAATAATATGATGCAAGTGCAGCAATTTTGAGGGGAGGGGGCATCTCAATTACATCAACCCTTCAATTTGACATTTATTTTACTGACCATGAAAGGATGAAAGGCAAAGTCAGCTTGGAACCCAGAAAATAGAGAACTGGAAGAGATACTAGCAAGCCTTTGGCCTAAGGCCCTAATGATTTCACTAAGTTACCACCTTATTAATGATAACAATGGTTTAATGGTAGAACACCTGTCATGTTCATAGGAAATGCGAGTTCAAATCACATCGGCAGCCTTTAACTTTTTCTATCAAAAAGGGATTTTCAACCCAATATTTATGCACTTCTATTTATAGCTTCAAGATTCACTCTTCCTAAAAAGAATCATTTCATCTTCTCAAAGTTTCCAAACTCTTAGAAAATCAGCAATAATAACAACAATAATGGTTTCAAATTTTAGCACCAGGCCAGCAATTATGGGGGAGGAGGTAAGCCAATTAGATTGACCCCAGTGTTCAACTGGTCCTTATTTAATCAACCCCTAAAGGATGACAAGCAGGGTCGACCTTGGTGGAATTTGAAATCACAACATAAAGATGGATGTTATGAAGAATTTTATCCAGAATGCTAACAATTCTGCCAGCTCATCACAGTAGTAGTAGTAGTAGTAGTAGTAGTAGTAGTAGTAGTAGTAGTAGTAGTAGTAGTAGCAGCAGCAGCAGCAGCAGCAGCAGCAGCAGTAGTCCTTTCTCTAAGCACAGGGCCTGAAATTTTGGGGGAGGGAGCTTCCATAAGTACCATTTGAATCTCAATGTTTAAATGGTCCTTATTTCATCAACCCTGACAAGAATATAAAAATTATAAGGATTTGTTGTAAATGTAAATTTGAGGAGAGGAACAATTATTGATTTTAACAGTCATCCCTGATTGGTTCTTACACCTAAACCCCCGATGCTTGGATGGACTAAAAATGCTTAATTGATCCCAACCGAGATTTGAACCCAGAATCTAAAAGACCATAAGTAAATACCAAAAATCCAATGTTCTGCTGACTGAGTCCTGGAAATATCAGAAGCTCTGTAAATGTCCCGAATGCTTCCAATTGATGTTTCGAATGTGAGGAATCCATTAACCGTTTACTCTGTCAAATGTAATGCTTATTTGCTCACATTCTGTTGAATTATCTCATAGCTTTGAGATTTCAATGATATGATTGTTTATTCTTTGACCACCAATATTATAGGGTAGGTGTGAGAGGCTGGATCTGGCCAGTTTGAAGAGAAAACAGGTGGATTATTTTGGTTGGATAAGGCTAGTTTAAATACTAAGAGGTTGAAGATTGTGAATACTGCAAATGTAAAACTCTTCAAGTGCCATTGGAGTATTGTAAATGCCTGGAGTATTGTACATGAGAGGAATACTGTAAATGATGGAGAGATTCAAATGAGTACTAAAAAGAGCAGAGGGTTGCAAATAGCAGAAGTTCAGCACTTGTGAGTAGTCTTTGATGTAGGGAGGGCTGCACCCTTTTCTTTGAATTAAACAAAATAGAAGAAAAAAAAAACACTCACACAAAACAGAGGAGAGAGAGGGACTGGCAGACACCTTAATCAAAGAATTATTAGAAAAACACACGAGTTTTTGGTAGCGCCCCCTATATTATCCAAAGAGAATGTTACGGGTAAAAAGATTTTTACATCAGATGCAAAATAAAATATATATTTTTAGAGTATTTGATGAAATTAGACCTAAATTCTTTTGATTTAAAATCAACGTTAGATATGTATATTCTATAGACCTTAAGGCGATATTAGATTTCTATAAACATATTCTATGGGGCTTAAGGCATGAGGTACGACCAATGATAAATATATGCATTCTATAGATCTGAAACCAATATTCAGTAAAAATATGCTATTGCTTTTAAGACAGACCGAAATATATATTCTGAGGAATTTTAAATATATACATGTGTGTGTGTGTATGAGAGAGAGAGAGTTATTTTAAGATCAAAACTAAATGTATAATCTATGGATTTTGAAGCAAATGAATCTATATATTCTATCAAATTTAACAGGAAAGTAAATATATATTTTATAGTGAAGCTTTTGTATTTATGTAATGGCCAAGCAACGTCTCTACTTCACAGATTTTAAGGCAATGCTAGATAGAGAAAAAGACAACAACTCTAAATGTGTATTCTTTAAAAACTGCTCAGGCAAAATTAAAGATATATTTTTGAATTGAAAGCAAACTGTTCCATGGGATCAGAGGTTCTCATGCTAATATCAGTTTCTGATTGGAACAATTCCCTTGGTTGTTCTTGCTCGACTGCTGTTGTGGCTCCCATCCATTCCCACTTTGGACATGTTTGGTAGCTTTGTTGAGAGTACAAGGTGTCCTGTTGTACTTTGTATTCCGACAGATATAATCCTACTTTGTAGCAAAGAATAAACTCACATCGAGTGAAGAAGATTTGGCTTGAGCAAGAATCTTTGAACTATCTGCAATATTCAGAACTCACACGTGTGTGTATGTGTGTGTGTGTGAGTGTACATATATATGTGTGTGTGTGTGTATATATATATATATATATATACAGAAAAATTTCCATAAGAGTTACCTCAAAAAGAGCCTCAGAAGGATAGAATGACAAGTATTTTAGGATGAAGTTTTGGTATTGTGTGTTTACATGTATCTATCAATGTATCTATCTATCTATCTATCTATCTATCTATCTATCTATCTATCTATCTATCTATCTATCTAGCTATCTATCTATCTATATATTTATCTATCTGTCTATCTATAATATGTATGTGTGTGTATGAGTATGTGTGCATATCTATATATCTACACAGACATGTATATATGTTACGTATATATGTTCATATATACTTTATGTCTCTCTCTCTCTCTCTCTCTATATATATATATATATATATATATATATATGATGTATACATAATATGTTTACATGTGTATATGTATACATGATGTATATGTAATATGCCTACATGCGTATATAGAATTATATCTACATATAATGCATTCGTGAATAATGTTAAATGTAAATGTTGTTTAGACGCATCCATGTATCTATAGGCTTTAAATAGACTTTTGTATGTAAAATGTATGTGTGCATACATATATATGTATGTATATATATATATGTAATGCATATATATATATATATATATATATATATATATATATATA
>NC_069003.1:36851576-36852467 GCF_001194135.2 Octopus bimaculoides
ATATATATATATGTATATATATATGTATATGTATATGTATATACATATATGTACATACACATATATTTATATGTATGTATATATATACATATATACATATATATACACATACACACACACACACACATATATATATACACACATATATATGTTTATATATATATATATATGTATAATTGTATTTGTGTGTGTATGTGTGTGTGTGTGTGTGTGTGTGTAAATATATGTAGTCTTTGTCGGTGTGTATATATATATATATGTTTGTGTGTGAAAACCCAAGAAGAAACTAGATTAAAGGCAGGGATCTAAAGAATACTTATCTGATTGAATCTTGTCAAACATTTTACACATTCTTTCAGTTATTCTCTTATTCTGTCATTCTGTCATTCTGTCATTCTGTTATGTAGTCTACAGCTCACGTGTTTATTTATTTATTTTATTTTATTATTTTTTTTATGAATTCTCTCATTCAGTTATTTGTATGTCATGTATATATGTATATATATATATATATATATATATATTTAATGATAGTATTAGTATTGCTGTTTTGCATATATTTTTGTTGTTCTTGTTGTTGTAGTATTGTTACATTATTACAATGCATTATACAGTAGAATACTGCATGTATAGAATGTATTTGCATATAAGCTCATATATATATATATATATATATATATATATATATATATATATACTTGTATGTATATATACACACACACACACTTGTGTGTATATGCATATATTTATGTATATAAGTTTTTATATGTGTACATATGTATATATATAATATGTATAAATGCATATATATGTATTTATATTTATATATGTGTGTTTGTGTATGTGTGTATGTGTGTATGTATATATATATATATATATATATATATATAT